>NW_022631067.1:2884984-3110878 GCF_010015895.1 Lontra canadensis
CCCTTCCCTTCCCTTCCCTTCCCTTCCCTCCCTACTCCTCCCCTCTCTTTCTTTCTCCCTCCTTCCTTCTCTCCTTCCTTCCTTCTTTGCTCCCTCCCCCTGCCTCCTTCCCTTCACTCTCCTCTCTGTTTCCCTCTCTCTCTGTCTTTCTGCTTTGTGTCCTTTTCTCTTTTTTATTATCTTTTCGGTCCAAGTGCTCAATGTCTCCATTAAATGCATTCCAAAAATGTGACTTTGCTGCATGTTGCGCATTAACTCGGCTCTGGTCTCTAACTAGGGCAGACTGTCCTGTGCCACCCGCATTAGGTTTCTGCTCAGCAGGCCCCCGCAGAAACGAAAAGGCTGTCCACGGATGATAGTCTTCATTTACTGGTGCAGAGACAAACGGGTCTCTCTTTTTTTTTGACATCTGTCAAAACCTTGCCAGAAACCAAGGACGATCAGGCCTGCTGTGGTTTTATTTTATCCATGAATCACTATCAGAAAGTACTGGTGTGGTTGACTCTTAAGCTTCTTGGATTTTTGAGATGTTTTTCATACCAGCTAAAAAGATTATTTTATCAGTGACCTTTGTAGACTAACTCTGTAGTAAACAGGAAAATATTCAGCCGCTATGAATTATGTAATACTTTGAAATTGTCTAGACAGTGTTAGGAGGGTAACAGATGGAACAAATTCTTGGAAATGAAAAGCAATTTAGCAACAGAATTCTAGACCGGGATGATGTCCACCTCTCCCTCTGCCCCCCCTCATTTGCTCCTCTAGCCTTTGGTCCAAAGTCACAAGGGTCTACCTGGTGGTCAGCCAGGTCTACTCTTGCCACGACTGAGTAACGGGGCGCGAAGTCAGCATGTGCCCATCTGTCCCATTTCTCTCCAGTCCTCTTGCTGCCTGGTAAGCTTGTAACCAGGAAAGAGCCGAGGGTGTCCCGTACAGGTGGGCCCCGCAGCCGCCCCTGTGACGTCCGAGCCTCATCCACACCGTGGGGATAGAAGCGAGGACGTGCAGAGACGATTTCGGGTCACGTTGCTGTTTAAACGCAGACACCGTCCTCCCCTTTGTGGTGCGTTTTCCCCTCGTTCTGGAAAGCGACCTGTGCCCCTCAGCTTGTCTTTGAGCCAACGTCCGTGGTGGGAGTGGAATTAAAGCTAGGGGACAGACTGAGTCACCAGCCGACACTTCCGGAGAAATCAGATAAACGCCTGTGCCCCTGTGACCCGCAGAGCCCCTTCCCTGCGAAGACAAGTGCAGACAAACCCGTGAGCTGAGGTCCACGGAAGCCACCAGGGAATGCGAGAAGTGTCGTCCTCCCCGTGGCAGCACGTGCCCCACAGGTGTGCCCCGCGCGTGAGGAGGGGCTGAGCTCTGAGGTTAGGGCCTCCGCCTGCGTCCACACAGGACCAGAGCCACCCAACGATGTGAAAGGTCAGGTTCCCCTGGTGCCCGGCCTCCGCGGTCCGCCCGCAGGTGAGGCGGGAGCTGATGGCAGATGGAGTAAACCCCACACAGATGGGGAAGAGGACCCCGCAGCAAGCGAGGTGGGAAAGGGCCCTCCGCGGAAGGGGTGAATAGGGCAGAGGAGAGCGTGGGGGCCAGGCTGGGCCGGGCAGATGGAGCCCAGGGCTGGGTACGGCCCGGTGTCCCATGAGTGTGAGCGGGGCTCAACCCGCCCCACGAGGACGCCCCGGCCCCACTGTGCGCTGCGAGCAGGATCGCCCTTCTGTGGGTCGGGTCCCCCGTTCTGCGGAGGCCGGGAGGGCAGCGCCGCGTGGGGCTCCCCGGAGCACACGGGGACACAGGCTCTTGTGTGCCAATAGCTGAGGTGGAAATCCAACAGCGGCGCGGGACCCCCCGGGTAGCGACCTCTCCAGGGACCCGAAGCTCGTCCCTGCACACGGCCAGCTCCTGTTGCGGCTCCAGGGGCGCAGGGGGCCAGAGATGGGGGGGTGACCTCACAGCCGCGCTGACCTCCAGGCCCCCTCTGGGCGCCGTGAAAGCTCTGGGAAGTTCGAGTCACTGGCAGGTGCTGCTGGGGTCAGGCCCTGAAGGCCGGAGTCTGGGCACCGACAGGCGGGGAATGCCGTGCCCCCCAAGACCAAATCGGTGTCTGCCTGTGAGTAACCGGGCAACGGCTCTCGGCAGTCCCTTCCCTCCTAGAGGAAGCAAAACAAAGCAGCAAAATCCCCGTGTCTCCAGAGCTTCCTTTCTGGAATTTTTTTTCCTAACTGAGGATCCCGGAGGTGTTTCATCTGCAGGCACCACGGATTCTCCAAGACCCAAGGTCACGGGCTAGAGTTGCCCCTCCCTGGGTGGTGCCACCATCTCCTGCGCCTGGGGAGTCCGAGTCAGGGCAGGGGTGCAGGGAGGGGAGTGGGGTTTCCAGCGCTCCCACAAAGGCTCTGATGAGAGAAGTAGGCTGGGAACTGATCGGGGGCAGCCCTGGGAAACTGCGTCTTCGAACAACTATTTCTCAGAAACCTTTGAAAGACATGCAGGGACTTGTTCCCTCTGGGCGAGCTCTTTCTCTACTAGGAAGAAACGAACATGGGATGGATGCTGACGTGGCAGGGAAGTGGGGAACGTTGCAAACAGAAACCTGCTCTGGTTCTTTTCGGGCCCTTCGAGCTGGATGCGGGCAGTGAGAACGCGCGGAGAACCCCCAGGGTCACGTGCCTTTCCAGCTTCTCGCCTGTCCTCGACTGGAATTAGCGTCCTTGGGGCTGTAGCCCCAGAAACATTGCCAGGGTCTTTATGCGCGTATTCACGAGAACAGACACCACCAGCTTTTTCCAGAAGCCTTTAAAAGAATAACGTCCCCTCTCAGCAGCATGTCCCCAAACCAGGCAGCACCGTCCCTCCCGGCCGATTTTGGCTCTCTCTGAGCTGTGACCGAGCTGCCACGCATTTGGAGAAGACCATCCACTCTCCAGCCCAGTGGCTGGACCTGCACTCGCCTCTGAGCCCGGCGCGCGTGCCACAGGACTGTTGCAGAAGCAGAGGACCGGAAGATGATGAAGGGCGGTGGGGTTGGCTGAGGCCTCCCTGGTCACCGCTTAGACTGAGCCAGCCTTCGGGGTATGTTAGTGTTCACAGGGTGGGGTGCTAATTTATGCGTACAACTGTCGTGTGCAAATAGAGTTACACTTACACAGCAACAGTTCACACTGCTGGCCTCAGAACAAAAATGAAGGGAAAATGGGTTCGTAAATTTATGCTCCCTCTGTGTTGGCAGCTTGGGATATAACTGCAAAAAATTAAATCTGTAAAGTGTTTTATCATTTAAAATGGATGTCACAGCAGCGCCTGGGTGGCTCAGTCGGTTAAGCGTCCGACTCTTGTTTTCGGCTCAGACCATGATCTCAGGGTTGTGGGATCGAGCCTGTGTCGGGCTCCATGCTCAGTGCACAATCTACTTGAGATTCTCTCTCTCCCTATTCCTCTGCATGCCCCCCCCGCCAGAGCTCTCTCTCTCTCTCTCTCTCTCAAATAAATAAATCTTTAAAAAAAGTAGAATGAAATGGGTGTCCAGCAGGTTGATTTTACTCCCCCACCCCGCCACCATCAAGGGCCTGGACGTGGAGAGAATGTGGATCCATCCCTTCTCCCTGACGTCTGAGACTGAGGTGGCCTGTATCACCACCGGCTGGTGATCTACAGTCTCAGCCCTTTTGCAAGAAGAACCCTTGAATCTGAGCTACAGAATGACAAAGAAGAGCGATCTCTCCAGATACCGTCAGGATCTGCCCCGTGTCCCTCAGCTCGCTCGCCAGGTGCTGAGAGGTAGACCAGGTGAGCTCGGCTGGCTCTCCTGAAGGGATCCGGGTCCTGCGGGGACAGGGGACCCCAGCCTATGCACAGGCTCCCCCTGAGCCTCCCCTCCACCCTCACACGCTCAGACCCTCCTTAACTCGGTCTCGGAGGAAGCACCGTTTCTTCTTGGAAGCCCTTTCTGGCTCCTGCAGCGGGAGTTGTGTGTTCTTCTACTGGCCCTCATGGTGCACACGTGTCATATGTGCTTGCCCGGGGCGTGTCTGAATTCCTGTCCTGCCGCCCTCGCAGACGGGGAGCTGAGCTGCTTCCCGCTGGCCCAGGTGCCGACACAGGTCCCCCTGACGCGGAAAACCCACGCACGTTTGATGGCGGAGTGATTGAAATCAGCGAGCCCTGAGCCGGAGATGTCCATGCCCAAAGCACCACAGACTTGTGAGGATGAATTAGAGTTTTCCCCCAAAGAGCAGAGAACAGCTCCACAGGCAGAAAACCAATATACGCAGAGATGCTGGGCTGTCGCTCACTGTCCCCGGGTCCCCAAGAGGCCTCCACTGTACGTTGAGGACCCCTAAGCTGGAGAGGAAGGTGGCTGCGGAGGGCAGGCAGGAGGCAGAGGGAAAGGACGTTGCAGACTTTCCTGGTGGGGCGTGGGGTGGACAGTCCTGCTTCTATGACGGTCACTGCCTGAGAGACTCGGGCAGGTGACATGATCCAGAGGTTCTGAACTCGGGGCCTGTGGAGTTGCCCCGTCCCAAGTCTACAGCTGACTTGTCCAGGTGCCAGCCCTGAGGCCAGGCAGGTGGCCTCCCTCCCGGTGAGTGTGCTCTAGCGATCGGTACCAGTGTTCGGTTTAGCCATCTAGCACCCTGGTAGGTGGTTCTGTGGAATCTGCTGTCCAGTCGGAGAGACTGGGCCCAGAGGCCCCATGGCTTTTACAAGGTCATGGGGATGCTGACCGGCAGGGACCACTTCCTCTCCTGTCCACATCCTGTGCGTGCTCGCCCAGAAAGATGACAGAGTGACTCCTGACGCCCTCCTCTCCCCTGAGTGGTTTTTCTTCACCTGGGTCTCTGTGCGGCACAAATAAACTGGCTCACGCCTGAGGATTTTTCAAGTGGCTGTTCCAGGTTGTTTCTGGTAACGTGGCCTTTTTCCTTCCCATCTGAAAGAGGCTGACAGGTCCACCTCCAGGAGGGCACAGAAGGAGACGTGGGAAAAGAACGGTATTATCCTCGCACCTGGGAATGGAGGCCCTTGAGCTGGGGGTCTGCTCCGTGTCCTGCCCAGAGCCTGCTGGGCATGTGGGGACACCCCGTGAGCAGGGACCTGTGTCTGTGCTCCTGTGAGCAAGTCTCAGCTGGGATTATGAGTATAACTGGATTTTTTTTCTGTGTCTTTGACCGGCCCTCACATTCCATCCAACGGGTTGACAGAGGTCGGCATAGAGCCAGAAGGTTGCTTACGTGGAAATGACCTGTGGCTTCTCAGGATTCTCAATCCTTTGCTCCAGTATTATTGTTTTTAGCATTTTTTTAAAAAGATTTTATTTATTTGAGAGATAGAAAATGAGTGGTGGGAGTGGTAGAGGGAGAGGGAGAAACAGACTCCCCACTGAGCAGGGAGCCCGATGTGGGGCTCAATCCCACGACCCAGAGAGTATGACCTGAGCCGAAGGCAGACGCTTCACTGACTGAGCCACCCAGGCCTTCCTTGTTTTTGGTACTTTGAGGCAATATGAGGTAAATTTGGACTCAGATGACTTAAGGTCACATTCTTTCTTGGAATTTTCAGAGCTGCATGGTCTTGGGGAGTCTCTGTAAGCTCACGGTCAGGAAAGCCGTCCGTGGGGAGCCCTTGCATTACAGCAAGCACAGGGCTCACGTGCGAAGGAACCGTCAAGTCCGACCCTCAGACGCAGAGGCGTGTGAGCCACTCCCTCGTCTCCTCGGTGTAGTTCCATGTAGGGTCATTAAGCTGCCTTCCTAAACCCAAAGGGCATCTGGGGACCACAACAAACCCCCAGTGTGAAAGCACTTTGCTCCCTCCCAAGCACCTGCGGATGTGACCGACTCTGGTCCCCTCGGAGCACATCGCTGATTCCCTGTTCATGGGACAAGCTGGCAGAGAGGCTCTGCTGGGAGCAGGGCCAAGTTTACGTCGCTCAGCCAAGTGCCCACTCCCTTGTGGGGGTCCTTGTGGCCCCTGCAAGCATGAGCAGGGCAGCCAGCACAGGGCTCACTCACAACCCTGTGCCAGAATGACCTGCGGCCACGAATCAGAAATTCCACTGCCCAGGACCCTTCCACAGGACCCTTCTAACAACGTTTTCTTAATTTTTAATAAAACACTGGCATTTGTCTGTATAACTGAGTCTGAACAGCGATGGAATCAAATTATAACTCCTACTAGTGACACCATTTCCTCCACTGAGTAATTTTTGATTAAGAACCAATAATCTACTTAAAAATTATGTTGGAACATTTTCAATGTTTTCGTCATACATCTAGAGCTAAATTATTAGGGCTGCCTCTTTTTTTATTGTCCCAGGTTATGTGTTAAACAAAAAATATATATGTATTCTGAACTGAACTGTAAAAATTTGCCAGTATGTGTTGGAATAAAATTGTATTTTCCAAGAACAAGCTTTGATCAAAAGGCAGGATTTTATTAAAGGACTGCAAATACTTTATAGCCCTTCTTATGTGTGTGCCTACGTGTGTATGTGTGTAGACTTAAAGAGATAGTGTCACTGGCTGGATTCTGAATTATGTTTCCACTAATTCATACATTGAAACCCTGAGCCCCAGAACCTCAGAATGTGACTTTACTTGGAAATATGGTCTCATAGATGTAGTGAAGGCAAGATGAGTTCATTAGGGTGGGCTGTATTTCAGTAGGACTGTGTCCTTATAAAAAGGGGAAATTTGGACACAGAAGCACATACACTGAGAAAGCCAAGTGGAGGTGAATGCGGCAACAGCGTGATGTTCTACAAGCCAAGAAATACCCACGATCATCAGCAAGCGGCTAGAAGCTGGAGGAAGGAGACAAGAAACCAACCTGCCCACACCTGGTTCTCAGACTTCTGCTTCCAGAGTGTGAGAGGGTAAATTTCTATTGTCCCAGCCGACCAGGCTGTGCTACTTTGTTACAGCAGCTCTAGGAAACAAATGTAAAGTTATAGATGATGGAGGGAGGGAGGGAGGGATGGAGCCCTTTTCTTATCTGTGTTAACATACATATTTTTTCTGGAGGTAAGTGTACATTCAGAGAAGTGCATGTATCACAAACACACAGTTGATAAATTTCCTCAAGTGTACACACCTGCTCCTCCCACCTCACGTCCAGACTGAGGAACAGAACGTGACCAGTCCCTCAAGAGATGAACCATGAGAGACTGTGGACTCTGAAAAACAATCTGAGGGTTTTGGAGGGGAGGGGGTGGGGAGATGGGTGAACCTGGTGGTGGGTATTATGGAGGGCACATATTGCATGGAGCACTGGGTGTGGTGCATAAACAATGAATTCTGGAACACTGAAAAGAAATAAAAAAATAAATAAAAATTAAAAAAAAAAAGGCCATTCTTATGCCTCTCTAATCACTAATCCTCTGCCTTCCCCAGGGCTACTGCTAACCTGATTTCTATCAATATTAGATTAATTTACTGATTTGGAAATGTGTAAATGGAATCCTATGACATGTACCAATTTGTGCCTGACATTTTCTCCTTGAATGCGAGGCATCCATGGCGTTGAGTGTAGCTACATTTCATTCACTTTCATTGAGAGATAGTATCTCATTGTGTGAATACATCACAATGTATTTATTGTTTTACTCTAGAAGGATATAGTTGGAACTATTACCAACAGTATTGCTAGAAATATTTTCATTAAAGTGTTTGATGGGCATTTCTACGCATTTTGGGTGAATGTCTATAAGGAGCGGAATTGCTGAATTGTGGAGTATGAAATGTTAAGGATTAGAAAATACTACCTATTGTATGAGAGTGCCAAGTGTCTACATGCCCCCCAACACTGAACCTGCCACTGTATCTGTTCTCTTGTTTTCTCCCTTGCTTACTAGCTTCCTTCTGGCCGCCCTCTCTCTGTCTCTTTTCCTTTCCTTCTTACTTTTCCAGTTTTTGTAGCCATAGCCATTCCAGTGAGTAAGTATCATTATCTTACTTTGTTTTATTTTCATTTCTCTGCTGAGTTGAGCGTCTTCTCACGTGCCTCCTGGCTACTTGGGCATACTTTTCCATGAAGGACCATTTCAAGTCCTGTCTTTTTTTTTTTTTTCATTTTTTTTAAAAATCATTTTTCCTTACAGATATATAAGAGTTCTTCATGAACAAGTGCCTTCTTAGCTATGTGCATTTTACTTTACCCATGAGCAGAAAGAAGTTCTTAATTTTAATGAAGGACAGTTTATCTTTTCTCCTCCATTTCTGGGTAGCACACTTTGTATTCTGTTTAAGAAATATTTGCTTACTCCAAGGTCATAAAGATACCTTACATTTTATGTTTCGATCTATAACCCATCTAGAATTGACTTTGGAGTATGAGATGAGAAGGGAGTCAAAATGTCTTTGTGAAACATGGGCACGTGGCTGGTTCTCAGCGTTTACTGACAAGACCACCCTTTCTCCGTGCATACCACCTCATCACTCCGATACTCGACAAATGCGCATGAGTGGTCTATTTTGTCCATCCTGTGACAGCAGCACACTCTGCTCACAGTTGTAGTGTAGTAGGTCTTGATATCTTCTAGGAGTTCTCTAATTTTTTCAACATTACATATAACTGCCGTACAGTGTTATGTTAGTGTCTAGTGTTCAGTATAGTGACTGGACAATTCTATTTACGACTCAGTGCTTGTCATGGTTAAGTGTAGTCACCTCTGACACCAAACAACGTCATTACTGTATGACTGTATTTTCCATGTTGTACTTTTTATCTCTGTGATTGATTTATTATAACTGAGAGTTTGTACTTCTTGATCCCCTTCCTCTGTTTCACCCATTCCCCCCACCCCTTCCCCTTTGGAGACCACAGACTGTTCTCTGCTTGTTTGTGTTTGTTTGTTTGTCCTGTGTTTGATTCCACACGTAAGTGGACTCATATGGTATTTGTCTTTCTCGTTCTGCCTTATTTCATTAAAGCACTATACCCTCCGAGTCTATTCATGTTATCGCAAGTGGCAAGATCTCACTCTTTTACCGCTGAGTGATATTCCATTCCGTATATATAAGTCACACTTTTATCCACTCATCTATTTACAGACAGGTCGCCTCTGTAATTTGGCTATTGTAAAAAATGCTGCAATAAACATAGGAAAGAGTATACCCAATTAGTGCTCTCATTTTCTTTGGGTAAATACCCAGCAGTGGAATTATTGGATCATATGGTATTTCTCTTTCTAATTCTTTGAGGAAATCCCATACCATTTTCCACAGTGGCTGCACCCATTTACATTCCCACCCCCAGCAGTGTATGAAGATTCCCTTTTCCCCACATCCTCACCAATACTTTTTTTTTCTTGTCTTTTTAATACTAGCCATTCTGATGGGTACGAGGTGATATCTTACTGTGGTTTTGATTTCCATTTCCCTGATGATGTGTGATGTTGAGCATCTCTTTGTATTTCTTCTTTGGAAAAAGAAGAAAAAAAAGACATTTGTATGTCTTCTTTGGAAAAATGTCTATTCAGGCACTCTGCCCATTTTTAAATCAGATTGTTTGGGGTTTGTTTGTTTTCTGTGGGTTTTTGTTTTGTTTGTTTGTTTTGGTGTTGAGTTGTATAAGCTATTTGTTTATTTTGGATACTAACCCCTTATTGGCTATATCACCTGCAAGTATCTTCTCCTGTTCACTAAATAGCCTTTTTGTTTTGTTGATGATTTCCTTGGCTGTGCAAAACCTTTATATTTTGGTGTAGTCCCAATAGTTTATTTTTGCTTTTGTTTCCCTTGCCAGAGGGGAAATTATCATAAATATGTTGCTAAAGTCAATATATAAGAGATTGCAGCCTATGTTGTCTTTTAGGAGGTCTATGGTTACAGATCTCACAATTAGGTCTTCAATCTATCTTGAGTTTAGTTTTGTGTATGGTGTAAGAACGTGGTCCAGTTTCATTGTTTTGCATGTATTTCCAGTTTTCCCAACACCACTGTTTGAAAAGATTGTCTTTTCTCCATTGTATATTCTTGTCTCCTTTGTTGTATTGTAATTGATTTTACAGGTCTGGGTTTATTCCTGTTCCATAGATCTGTGTTTTTGTGCCAGTACGATACTGTTTTGATTACTATAGCTTTGTAGTATATCTTGAAACCTGAGATTGTGACACAACCCGCTATGTTCTTTATTTTTTTAAAGATTTTATTTATTTATTTTAGAGAGAGAGTTGGGGGGCATGGAGGGAGAGGGAGAATCTCAAGCAGACTCCCCACTGAGCACATAGTCAGACACAGGGCTTGATCTCACAACCGTGAGATCATGACCTGAGCCGAAATCAAGAGTCAGACTTACTGAGCCACCGAGGCGCCCCGTTTTGTTCTTTCTTAAGATTGCTTTGGCTAGTTGAGGTCTTTTCTGGCTCCATACAAATTTTTAGATTATTTGTTCTAGTTTTGTGAACTATGGTATTGGTATTTTGATAAGGATTGTATTCAATCTGTAGATTGCTTTGAGTAATATGGACATTTTAACAGAATTAATTATTCTAATCAATGAGAATGGCATACCTTTCCATTTATTTGTGTCATCTTCAATTTCTTTCACCAATGTTTTATAGTTTACAAAGTATAGGTCTTTCGTCTCCTTGGTTAAATTTATTCCTAGGTATCTTGCTTTTTTTGGTGCACTTATAAGCGAGATTGTTTTCTTAACTTCTCTCTCTGCTCCTTTGTATTAGTGTATAGAAACTTAACAGATTTTGGTATATTAATTTTATATCCTGCACAAGTTCTCCAATTTTGTAATTCTTTTCAAGATTGTCTTGGGTATTCATATTTTTGAAATACCTAATGGTATTTTGATTGACAATGTGTGGAATCTACAGATCAAACCACAGATGACATTCAGTTCTCAATCCATGAATATAGTATATTCCTTTAAATTTCTTAGCTATTCTTTATTTCTATAAAATGTTTAACTTATTTACTTTCTTTTACTAGAGTAACTCTTAATTGATGTTTTTTAATGCTGTTATATTTTATATCACATCCTGTTTGCTTATTTCCAGTATATAGAAACATGACAGAGTTTTGTATGCGACCTTTGTTACCTGTGGATAGGCTAAACTGGTGTATTACTTTAGTAGTTTGTCTGTGGACCCTTTTGGATTTTCTACATGTGTAATCATGTTTTCTGTAAGTAAATGAAGTTTCATTTCTTCTATTCTAAACTTTATGTATTTTCTTCTTTTCCTTTTCTTAAAACAGTGACTAGGAACTCGAGCAGAATTTACTCATTAGAAGTGGTGACAGCAGGCATGCTTTCTCATTCCTGGTTTTGGTAGAAATAGTTCAGTATTTTGCAGTATAAAATGAGGCTTTCTCTAGATTTTGCTGTAATCACTTTTATCAGATGAGAGAAGTTTTTTTTTAATTTCTAGTAACTTAAAAAAATGTATATGTTAGATTTCATTAAGCAATTTATTTGTCTATTAAGATGATCTGATTTTTCTTATTATAGTGAATTACATTGGTGAGTTTTTGAATGTTAAATAGCTTTACATCCTATGAATAAACCTCAGCCTGGTTTGAGGGATTATACGCTTCACACATTGGCCAATTCAGTCCTCTAATATTTTATTCAGGATTTTTGCATCTATATGAAAAAAAAGGCTTCTAATTATCCTTTTTCCTAACGTTCTCATCAAATCTGGTATTATGATTATGTTGGTTTCATAAAATGTTCAGAAGTACTCCCTGTATTTCTATGACCTGGGACAGTATGTGTAAGATCCGTGTTTTTCCTTCCTTAGAAATTTAAACAGTTTTACCAGTGAAGCCACATGACCCGGATTTGTGTGTGTGTGTGTGTGTGTGTGTGTGTGTGTGTGTGGTGGGGAGGGGTGAAGAAGGTTTTTAACTAATTAATAAATTTATTTGTAAGACATAGAGCTCATAGGGCTCCTCAAATTTTCTATTCATTTCTGTCTTCATTTTTGTTGGCTGTGTTCCTTAAGGAATTTATCATTTTTATATAGATTTTCAAAGTTATGACAAAAGAGTTCTACATAATATCTTTTACAATCTTTTCAATGCCCCTAGGGTCTACAGTGATTTTCCTTACTCTATTCCTAATTTTGGTGATATTAGGTTTCTCTTTTTCTTGTTTTCCTATTCTCTCAACCTTTTCAGAAGATTAGGGGCACCTGGGTGGCTCAGTCAGTTAAGTGTCTGACTCTTGATTTTAGCTCAGGTCATGATCTCGGGGTAGTGAGATGGAACCCTGTATTGGGCTATGTGCTAAGCATGGAGCCTGTTTAAGATTCTCTCTCTCCCTCTCTCTAAAACAAAACAAAACAAAACAAAACTTAGCAATTTTATTATCCTCATTAAAAAAACAACCTTTTGACTTACCTATCATCTTTACTGTATATTTGGATTTTATTCATTAATTCCTATTCTTATTACTATCTTTTCTTCTCTTTTCTTTTTTTGGGGGGGTTAATTGGTTTGGGGTTTCAAACTCCTTGAGAGTTTACAGAGATTATCTAATATTTAGCCTTTCTCCTTGTATAATATATAGATTCAAGAGTATAAGTTTCCTTCTAAGTACAGCTTTCACTTCATCCCACAAGTTTTATTATGTTGTGTTTTCATCATAATTTAGCCAAAAATATTTTCCAGTTCCTTTTGAGATTGCTTCTTTAACTCATAGGTTTTCCACAGCCATATTGCTGAAGTCCCAATATATGCCAACTCCTGGTTTGATTTTTTTACTTATTTCTAACTTATTCCCATTATGGCCACAAAAGATAAGTCTTATAACTTCAGTGTTTTGAAGTTTGCCGAGGCACATTTCATGGCACAGCACATTTTCAGTTTTGGTAAGTGTTCATATTTGGTAACTGTTCATATTTGGTAAGCTAAAAAAAAATCTTTCCCTATTATTCCTCATTTGTTGGCTGGTAACTGTTACTTTATTTTGGGGTACAATTTAAAAAAGAACACCTGTGCTTCTTGGTTCCCTCCTTTGGCTTCCTGGAAAAGAAGAAAAGAAGTTTGGGGCTCTGAAAGCAGATCTAGCCATCAGCACAAAGACATGATGTCAGTCAAGCAGAGTGGCAGCCCTGTATGTGAATGACAGATTTTGCTGGTCACTGGAGATCTCTCACATCGCTGAAGGGTATGCTGTTTGAGACAGGCTTGCTATTCTTTGTGGAAGAGTGCAGAAAGATCCTAGGGTATTATAAACATGTGCTTTCTTTCTTGTACTCCAAAGGCCTTCCATTCATCCTTTCTCTCTTTCCCTTGTGCCTTCACATTCTTTGTTCAGACTCTCATCAGTTGTTCTCAGAAAGGACTGCGGAGCTCAGCACCAAGAGACTCCTACTTGCCTTATTGCCTCTGATCTCTAACCTCTACAAATAAGATGGTTCTTTAAATTCGGGTAGGGCCGCATCACCCCCATCCTTAACTCTTTCAACTGGTTTTGTTCAATCTACTTGATAAAGTCCAAATACGTCTTCACGGCATTTGGTATCCCATGACCTTAGGTCCTACCCTGTCTCCTCACGCACTGTGTGGCCCAGCTCTGCCTCGCCACCAAATGCTCAATATAGATCATGCCTTCTCGCGATTTTATGTTATTACACCAGCATGGAATCCTTGCCACTTCTCCCAAAAGCCTATTTATTCTTTAGGCTTTAGCTCAATCTTCTCATCCTTTCTGAAAATATCCCCACATCCTCCACAATCCCACATTTTGTCCCTTCTCTGAGATCCTATCCCATTTTATTTCTACTGCTCTAGTTTCTTCTCTATGCACAGTGTCTTGTATCTTTCTCTACCTTACTCCCCGGGGTGACAGTTTCTAAAATACGGGGTGTAAAGCATTGTTGGTGTCCCCACCAATATTTTATGTGGGTCTTTGCAGACTCAGTTAGTGAATGTGGAGTTAACCCCCTAGTGTCTCATAGTAACTTGTGAAGTGTATGCACGTCTTAGAACCTGTTTTTCATGTGAAATGAGTCCTTTGAAGGTCAGCCTGTATCAATGTGATATTTTGTAAGTAAGCCTGAAACAGGAAGCATTAAGGATTCAGCAGCTCAGAGTCGGGGATAAACAAGATTAAGTAGAAAGGGAGGTATGGATGGCCTTCAAACTCGGAAGACTAGAATTTCCACTTTCTGTGTATTAAAAATAAATCTACCACCTGAAATCAAAGGATATGGTCGGGGTGTTCCCTCTCCCCTCTCCTTGAGAAGCTTTGCTTCTTGACTGCCAGGGTCCAAGACTGCCTCTAGAGTCCTGAATTCAACTATATCAGCTGTAGCTTGAGTTGTTTGAAATGGGAGTTACGGAATTATGAGAAATATCTTGATAATATAGAATTATTGAGAAATATTATTGCCTAGAAGAACTTTAGAAGGTTCCCCTGGTTCTATGTCATGTCCTTAACTCTTTCTGGAGGGAAAGGGAGGAAACTGGTTTATTGTATGCCGTAATTCAGTGGGCTCCTCATAGGCCCAAACATCCAGGTTAGAGACTTTGACTCCGGCTTCAGTTCTACCGGTCTCTCATTGCCTTCTCTGCCAACGACTATTGTTATTTCATCCCCCAAACAGACCTCAGACTGGATATTTCCTTTCCATCCTGTTCCTTCTAACTCCCCGTACCTGCACGGGTTTCTCCTGGTTCTCTTGCTGTCCATGTCTCTCCTCCTGAGGCCACTCTGTGTCTGCAGTTATCTTCCTTATTTAGGGTTTATTCGGGTCACTGTGCTCTGAAGAGCCCACAATGGATCCACATCACCTGTGCAAGCATGTTCCCTTTCCTCTGCCCGACTGCCAAGTTCACCTGTAACCTGGGCCCACCTTCTGTATCCAATTCTTGTCTCCTTGATGCAAAATCTGGTTCAGAGGTCACATGATGTAATGGTTGGAAGTGTGACTGTGGCTCCGTCACTTCCAGGCTAGGACACCTACATGCCCTTTACCTGCCTGTTTCCTCACAGGTAAAGTTGGTGTCATCATGTCGCCTTACAAAGGCATAGTGAATATTAGAGGATTCGATCTGTGTGCACAGTGCCCGTGGGCACTACAGATATGACGATCTAGTAGACCGATCCCAGGACCCCGAGATCACGACCTGAGCTGAAATCAAGAGTCAGATGCTTAACCGACTGAGTCACCCAGGCACCCCAAGATCTCCTGACTTTTATCCGCCCTGAATTTGGCTCCTATCTCTCCTCCTCTACAGAATTTCCCTCATGTCGACTCTGCAGGCTTTTGAGACCACCCATGTGCCCGGGGGCTCAGCTCTTCTCTCTGCTCCACTTGCGCCTCGGGGTTAGTCTCAGCTCTGCAGAGACAAACACGCCGCCAGTTTCATCTCGCCTGTCCTGGGGGCCCAGGGTAAGCATGGTTTCTGGGTGGTTCCAGATGCGATTAGCATCTGGATGACGGACTTTGGAAAGCAGACAGTGCTCCTCCGTGTGGGTGGGCCTCACGGCGTCCACAGAGGCCTCAACCAAACAAGACTGCAGAGAGGAGGGATTCCCTCCTCTCCCTGCCTGCCTGCCTCCTCGAGCTGGGACACTGGTCCCTCCTGCACGCAGACTGGGGTTTATGCCACCTGCTCCCCTGGCTCTCAAGCCTTAGGAACTGGGCCGAACTGTACACCGTTACACACTGGAGACTGCCCTGGGTCTCCGGCTCACGGATGGCGGGTCGTGAGACTTCTCAGCCTCTGCGGTCACATGAGCCAGTTCCTTATAATGAATCTATCTATCATCTACCATCTAACTACCCTCTGTCTTTCGACATCTAGTTTACCATCCATCCATCCATCCATCCATCTATCCATCTATCCATCCATCTATCTATCTATCTTATTATCTATCTACCTATCAGCCATCTATCATCCTCTACCTGTCATCCTGATGGTCTGTTTCTCTGGAAAGCCCCCACTACTGCATCTCTCAAGTAGGTTATGTTGATCTCCTCAGTTAAAATTTTGCCTCCATTTGTTCTTTTATCGATCAATTTTCTTAACAAATATTTTTCAAGACCACATGCCTCCCCTTACAGCCTTCTGTTCAAGAAACACATCTGGGTTTGCCTGTAATCTGCAACTTTATACTATGAAAAGCAGCTACTTTGTAAAGATATTTTTGCCATCTTTAGTCTAACAAGTATTTATAGGCACTAGAGATGCAAAGATAAGACAAATTCTTGCCCTCAAAGAGCCCACAGTCTAGCAGGAAATACAAAGATACAAATATAAACTAGGCTTTTTAGTATCCTGTCGTCCAAGCTCCCATTTAATTATGTCTTAGAAATGTTTTCATTTGCATTTTTTCTTTTTTGGTAAAATAGCCTGTGTATATATACACATATCCATTCATCTATAAACATGTATATCTATCTATCTATTATATTTTATATGTGGGGGAGTACATGGAGACAATATGTATATATTCAAGCTTCCCCCACATATTCCTGCTGGTAAAGAATGCTGATTGATTTATCCTGCATCACTTTCACTGTGCAGGAAGGAGTTCCTTTTCAGAGAAGGTCTGGAAACCATACAGTCTGGAAGCTCTCTTTGAGATTTACAATGAGCATCAGCAAATCAAAGCACTAAGCAAGGCGTCAGAAGGAAAAATGATTAACTGAATTTAATTTGACATTTTCCACACTTGTATGACCCTTGACGTTTTTCCCCTGGGAGATGCGGTGCTAGAGTAATGATGACTAAAATCTTATCTCCCAATGAGGAGCTTCTATGTGATTTTGTAGATTTAAATGTGCTCACAATAGACTGAAAAGATCAGATTTTAAATGAATGCCCATGTTACCATGGCAATTATATTATTTGTGTAAACATACATGTGCATATATGAAAGTTAATTATCCGATTATGCTTTTTAGCTAAATTCCCAATATTCTGTTTACTCATTACCTAGCTGATAAAAGTCAAAACCACAATGGCATGTTAAGATACATTCTTAGAATATCCAAGTTTACCTTTTTTATTGTCCATCTTTTCCTGAAAGTGTTTGGAGCTGATCTGATTTGGCTGTACTTCAAGGTGGCTGGTTAATAATTCCCCCAAAAGATCCACCATTCCTCTCTTACAGCTCTAGCTTTATTTCACTTTGAGTTCTCATAGTGAGTAAAGGGCGCATCCTTGGGTTTTTAGCCAATTAAAATAATCTATAGGCTTTTACTATAAATTAGTACACTAAAATGGCCTTTGAGATGTGTGGAAGTTTAGAAAGACCAATTTCTTAGGAAATCACATATTTTTTGTAGTAGGCAGAACAGTAGACTGCAAAATATCTCTGTCTCCAGAACACGGGGTAAGTTACATCACAGGACAAGGGGAGTCAAGGTTGCAGATGGAATTAAGGCTACAAATCAGCTGCCCTTCGGATGGGGAGACTGTGCTGCAGTATCCAGGTGCGCCCAGGGTAACCCATTGTCTCTATAAGCCAGAGAGGGACTCGAAATTCAGAGCTCGGTGGTGCCCCCTGAGGCCGGCTCAGCACAGTGCCACCAGCCAGGGAACGCAGCCCTGCCAATTTCTTGATTTGAGCCCATTTGGGACTTGTAGCCTGCAGAACGGTGAGTTAAGAAATGGGTATTTGACACCATGGTGACGATGGTTTGTTACAGCGGCAAGAGGAAAGAGGTACGCCCTCCCTTGATGCCCTCAGGTGATCTGCGGGAGGCTAGCTGGAGGTCAGTGTTGCTTCCCTATTCAGACAGAACATTTCCAAAGCTCTGCGCTTCATAGAGTGAAGGAAATACCCAATATGGGAGGCCAGGAAGTGCACTGAGGCGGGACCCAGCCCTAAGACCAGGTCCTCTTCCCAGGGTTCAGCTGGGTTCTCATGTCAGCCCGGGGGGCCAGAACCATGTGATGGAAACTCGGGGATTCCCCCGAAGGCCGCCTGCTCCTGGTCAGCGAACACTCCCAGGGGCAAAGAGGTCACGGACTTATTTTTTTAAGGTCATTTCTGCCTTTACAAGGTGACCACCGAGGCCCACGTTGTCCCTCTTGGCCAGCAAGTGGCCTGGGGCCACCCCTCCCAGTGCTCTGTGGGCGGGGGCTAAGGGGCAGCACTGCTTGGGGCTTTCACTCTCCCTCCAGCCCCCTGACAAGAACACCTGAGCAGTTGTCCTGCCGGCATGCCTGTGGGCGCCAGCGTCATGGTGGCATGTGGCCAGGCCGTGTGCCCAGACTTCCAGCCCGCCCAACCACTGGGGATCACCTTAGACAATTCATTTTCCCTTGTCTACAAGCCAGCTTCAGACTTTCTTTAGGATCCAAAGTCTTCTCAGCAGTGGCCCCCAACTGTCCTCACGAAGCAGGTGTCCTCCTCCCGAGTGAATTCTTCCGCTGCCCGAGCAGCGTCACCTCCCGGCTGATCACTAGGACCCCACCTCTCCCTCGGGCCCTGCAGACCCCATCGCAGCTGTGCCGCAACGTTTCCCGCCCCCGCCCCTCCCGTGCCGTTCGCGGCTCTGGGACTTTGCTGGGCTTCTTGACGTTTCTTCTCAAGACCGGCATGTTTTCTGTGCATTCTTTCCTTTTTTAAAACTGTTTTTGTTGGAGTAAAATGTGTATAACATAACATTTGCAACGCACACCGTTTGTGAGCGTGCGGCTGGGCTGCCGAGAAGGCAGAGTGCCCCGCGGCGATGGGCCTTTGTACAGAACCCCAGGTGCTGTGCTGCGCACCCAGGAGTGTCAGGAGCGTGGGATTTTAGTCCGTAACTAGAAGCAATCTCTTTCTTGAAGCGATCTTGCCCCTGGGCGTTTCCAAGCACTGTCCTCTTAGGACACATCTCTGTGTGTCCTACGACTCTGGGTGCTGTTTTCCATGTCTTTACCTTGTGTCCTCCTGGGCTCTGCTCTCGGTCTCCCTCCGTTGAATCTCCGTCTTCCCACATCACGGCTTCCAGCCTCGTGCCCTCCTCCCCTCCTGGAACCCGACGGGGCGCTCTGGTGCCGGAGTCCCCTTCTGTTCTCGCCAACCACATTCTTGCCTCCAGGCCGTCTGTGGCTCCCTCCTGTTTTTCAAAATTATATCTAATCTTGTAATTCCCTTAACTAAAAACATGCAGGGTCTCCCTAGGTACTACCAATCAAGGTCCAAATTCCTAAGGAAGACATTCATGGTCCTTCACTGTCTATTTAAAGCCTGTAATTTTCCCAAGACTTGTCCCCCTTGTCTATGTTCTAGAGCAGTGATTCTCAGGGCTGGCTGTACATTAGAATCACTTCTGGAAATTTAAAACAGCAAAGCGTCTATGCCCCAGACTTGCCATAAGTCAGAAACACAGAATGCTGTGGCTCCAGCATCAGCAGTGTGAAAACCAGAACAGGAACAGACAGAGGTCCTGAATTTCAAGAACATGCCACTTCCCATAGCCTTCTGGCTGGTGACATCTTAAACCCCACCTACCAGCAAATGGCCATCTCAATTTAGGGGAAAAACAAAAGAGAGAGAGAGAAAGAGGACATTCTCTCTTTTGCAAAGGCAGCCCTTCTTGTAATATCCATAATGGATTTCACTTCGTTCCACTTTAGTGAAGATGAAAGCAAATGTAAAAAGTCCAGTAAAATATGATCTTCCAGGAATGAAGACATGCCAGCGGATGCATTAACTTAATTGGTCTATATTAATAGAATAAAGGAGAGTAACATAGCGGTCTTCATGATGTATCATAAAACGTAGCTGTTGTCCAGATTTAAGAGAAAATCTTAAAGCATGTGCATGCGTGTGCTCCTGCATGCATGAGTGTGTCAGGGTGTGAGTGTGCGTGAGTGTGTGCGTGAGCATGTGAGTGTCGGTCTTGCGTTCTCTTTGTTAAACTTACTTTGTCTCTGAAGCCTGACTTCACTCATTTTTTAACTTGGGAGTTTCCAGATCCTTAGTGTGAATAAGATTGAACTGATGGTAAGAACCATTAACAAACATCCCAAACAAGTGAAAGTAAAAACGAACAAACAAAAAGCAAGTTTTGCCTCACAACGAAGGTCATCTTTACTTTTGCAAGATGCGATATTGACTTCTCCATCATATTTTTGTATAACTTTATGGTTTGACTCCTTCAAATGGTAAAATATGTTATGTCTGGTATCATCATTTTGCTAGATTATCATCTACCCCAATAAAACCAGCAGTTGGCTGAAAAAATATTTCCCAGCTTCTTAGTCCAAAGGGGTGTGTGTGTGTGTGTGTGTGTGTATACACATAATATGTATGTGTATAATGTATATGTATACACACACGCGCGTATCCCGAAACCTTTCCAGACTCTTCTTTCGGAAGATGGTAGTGACAGAGTAGTTAGTGAATCATCTGAATTCCTACCCACTCCCCTGTGAAAACTCCCAGTGCAACTAGTGGTACATCATGGAAATTATACAGCGTTTGCCGCAAACTAGGCAGGATAGGCCCATGACCCTCAAAACGCCAGAGAGGGAGTGACCGATGACGGCCCCAGACCTGAGTGGGAATCAAAGTCTCTTTGGGAGGAGATGGAGGGAGGGAGCGGGACAGCAGATGGGAAGTGAGAACAGAACAGCCCACCGAAGCCTCTGGTCCACACGGGAAGCTGCGGCACGTCTGGGAGCAGCTCTGCACGCAAGGAAGGCTCTGCAAACGCCCCGCGTGGGCCCTTGTAAGGTGCCCATTCTCAGACTGACCAGCCTCGGTCCCTTCCAGGACAATGTGCCCCATAGAGGACCATCTGCTGGGGACTGAGTCCGGAACAAGCAGGACAGAGACAACCAGCGAGAAGGGGAGGTGAGGGCGGTGGTGAACACAGCCGGTGGGAGTCTCCGCGGGACCAGCCCTACCCTGCTGGCTCAGGACGACAACAGAGGGCGCTCTAGAGCCGGCACGCTGGGAAAGCCCTGGGAACCTGTCTCCCTCCCCAAACTCAGGAAAACTCATCTCGGGTAAAAATAAGCAACAGCAAAGGATGACAGTCTAATTCCGTACAGAGTTATTCTCAGGAAAAGGAGAAGAAGGAACAGAATAATGTTGCTGACTTAATGAGGCTGTACCTGAAAGATGTGTGGGAAACCGACTGGAAGCATGTCGCACCCCGCCTCGACGTGAACTAAAAGAAACCGGGAAAGTAAGAGAAGACACTAAAGATCAACACAACTCAGAAGGCGGGAAGTTCAGGAGTGTGGTGACAGCGCTCAGGGAGGGATTGTAATTAAGAGAAACATTATTTTAGAAATGAGATCTGAATGGAAAGAAACACAGGACTCCACCGAAGGTGAGAAGGAGGACAAGTCGGGCTCAAAAGGAGGGGATCCAGGACAAGGTGGGAAAAGGTAGACCGCAGGCAAAGGAGTTTCAGAAGAAGTGCCACGGAATTTCCCAAAGAAGGAAGCAACAAAAGGGTAAAAACCATAACTCCGTCCATCTTTCCTGGGCTGAAAGCAAAGAGCCAGCCGCACACAGCGACGGGTACCGCGCTCCTGAGCTCGGGGCGCCAGCGGGACCAGCGCAAGGGGCGGGAAGAGACCACGGGACTGTCTCTGTGTCCGAGCTTATGTGTGAGGACAACGTTAGAATTTGACGACAGCGGCATGGGGAAAAATCCAATGAAGAGAATAAAAATCACAAAACTAGACTTTGTTTTGAATCATGGAAGCATAAGGTCACTGTGGTTTCTATACTTAGGAATTCATCCAGACCCCCCCCCCCCGTCCAGAAAATAAGTCGCTGTAAGAAGTGGGTATCGCCCATTTAGCACATTTTCTTTCCAAAAGCCTTGTCCAAAGACCAGTTGGGAGAGGAAACGCAGCAGCGTGGTAAGATGAGCCGTCTCCCACGGCAATAAATTAAGACGCTCCCAGGGCAGCCCCGGCTGAGTGGTAAGACCATTTTCCCCCCTTAATTAAAAGAAAACAAAACTGCGTGGGCTGAAGTGTTTGCTTATTACTATTGACATTTATTCTCTGTCTGGAAACGTCCTCGGATTCAGGGAATCGATAATGCTTACACCTACCCTCCTTTCTTGTAACGGCTGTTGTGATATTCCAGTAACAAATAATACCATTTCCTGGTCACAGCCTCATGCCCTGGGCACTCGGGAACGTTCCCTCACCCTTTCAAGTGAGAAACCAGTAGAACCACAGGATCCAACAGGATGCAGAATTGCAAATTATCTTCCGGTGTGAAAAATAAGATATGAGAATGTTTTTGGAAAGTTCCTTCGAGGAGCAGTATCTCTAAAAACAGCTAAGTTCTCTGGTGCTGAAGCTGGTCCCTCAGTGAGCTCTCTCTGTGTAGCATTAAACAATACATGTACCAGTCCGGAGGGTTTGATAGTTCTTTTAAAGCAACCGAAAAGGATAGAAAATTAAGTTTTCCACCTTTTAGATCAGAAAACAGATCAGGTCTAAGTATATGCATGTTTAAGTATAAAATTCCCTTAAGCAAGGCACTTAACAAAGGAAATAACTTTTTCATACTTAAAATAAGATTGAAGAAATAAGTTATTTACTTTATTATCTAATAAGTGAGCAAACTCTGAATTCCTATAGGAAGCTTTCCGCAGAGGGCATTGTAAGCAAGAGGATTACCGGGAGTCTACGACAGCTAAACCCAAGGAGGGAATGTTTGGTAAAGAGCTTGTGTAAAATTGCCCCACGACTTAGAAGTCTACAGAACATAAACGGCTTCTGAAGAAATGATGTATCGCCCTGACGTCATATACTAAGGTTGATTATTAAATATTAAATTTAACTTTTGAACTTTGTTGGTAGTTGCTGTAATATATACAATATCCTAATGGCTTATGTTGCTTTTATGGAAACCAAAGAACAATAGGGAATAAGGAACAATTTTTCATGAATACCCAGGGAGAGGAATAGTCCAATACCTCCTCATCTATGCCTCCTTTCCTATCTTACCACCTTCCATCTAACTGGGGGGGTGTTTAACCCCCAGGACAACTCTGCTGGTCTTCTCATAGACCATATTCCCAAAGCCACACCCCTCCTCCACCAATGGCACCTGCTACTTTGTAGCTGGATGTATCTCCATCAAGAGTCTTAAAAAGTGGGTGCCTGGGTGGCTCAGTGGGTTAAGCCTCTGCCTTTGGCTCAGGTCATGATCTCAGGGTCCTGGGATCGAGCCCCGCATCGGGCTTTCTGCTCGGCAGGGAGCCTGCTTCCCTCTCTCTCTCTCTGCCTGCCTCTCTGCCTACTTGTGATCTCTCTCTCTCTGTCAAATAAATAAATAAAGTCTTTTTTTAAAAAGAGTCTCGAAAAGCTGTTTCTGATTCAGGTCTGTATCCTTCAGGGTGAATCAGGACATTTGAGTCTTTTTTTTTTCTCCTCCCTAATGCCATTCCTGACAGCACGGATGGACCTTGAGGGTCTGGTGCTGAGTGAGTCATTGGGGGGGGAAGATAAACACGGCACCATCTCACATGTGGACCCAAAAGAGCCGAACTCGTCAAAACAGAGAGTAGGATGCTGGTTCCCAGGGCTGGAGACGGGAAGATGGTCATCCAAGGGCCAAACGTGCCACGAGCAGTCGTGTGAGTCACAGAGCCGCGGGGCGAGGTGGGGAGATGAAGCCGACAGTGTGTGCTGTGAGCCTCAGTGTGGCTAAGAGACTAGATCTTAATTGTCCTCGCCACAGAAGAGAGCTGTAGCAGAGGAGTTAGCGGTGATCCCTGTGACGCACGAAGACATCAAGTCAGGGCTCGTACACCTGAGACTTACGCAGTGTCACCTGTCCACTACACCCAATGAAAACAGATAAATAAAGGCAGCAAGGCAGCGAGCGACTTTTGTCCTGGAAGTTATATCCAGGTTCATGCCTCTGTTACCTCCCAAGATAAATGATGACATTTCAGTAAAAGTTGGCGGTTTTTACTGAGGACAGTGTCTTCGCCTCTGGGAGGACGCACACTGACACCGGGTCCCCTTGGCAACACTCCGCTAACGGAAGAGTCGTCCGAACCTTGTAGCCACGGAAACGCGACCGGTGTGCCGTGCGGCCGACTCTCGGCGCACCCAGCTAGCCGCGGGTGTGGTAAGTACCAGGGTTCTCTACTAGGAGATTTTTGCTTCCGTCACAAATAAACCCGTAACTTAAATCGGGCACGTCCCACACCCGCTCCGACCCACCAGGAAGCAGGGCAGATTAAGAGGGAAGAACAGGTGCTCAGAAAGTGTTCTCAGCTGGCGTGCTGGAGAGGCAATTAGATCATGAAGAATTCTTGGTATTTTAGGAAACACTTGTGCCGTTTTAGAATTTTGTTTGGTTTTCTTTGGCTCCCTGAGTTTGCCGTCCCTTCGGGGACTTTGTCCTCTCACTAAGCATTCAAACAACAGAAAAAAAGTTACAGTCCTGCCCCGTTGTTTTTTTTAAAGAGACTTGTCCTAAGTGACACGCACGGTCACAGCAGGCTTTATCACGAGGCTGTGTGGGGCATGAGAAGAGAGCGGGTTGTGGACGGGCAAACCGGCGTTGAAGTTGCAACTCCATCAGTTTTCAGCTGTGCGGCTCTAAGTGGGTGAGTGGACTTCTCTGAGCTTCGATCTCCCTCCCCGAAGAAACACGGATGACTGCAGCCGCCTGCTGACCTGTAGAGGAGACTCCAAGGGCGCCCAGCAAGCCCTCAGGGGGTCTTGGCTTCCTTACTCCCATGTTTTTACTAAGCCTTGCCCTCTTATTACCGTGGATAACTGGACGTGGGCTGTGGCTTTATTTATTTTAATACTTGAACGGTCCCGCATAACTCTCTGGTCAAATGTCACCTGACTCAAAATCTTTTTGCCCAGGAATGTGCCCAGGCACCTGGCGTGGGGGACTGGACGACAGGACCCTGGGCTCGCTCTCCCCCATGAGGGGAGCTGGACCCGGCAGCTCCGAGCAAGGGTGGCCGAGGAGGGAGCAGGTCTCCTTCCTGCGGCTCCTGCCCCCGCACCCCAGGTTCCTGGCCCCGCCACCTGCTGGCCTCGGTCTCCCCACTGCAGAGAGTTTCTCCCTTCCTGTCTTGGGTTTCACGCCTGTCAGCTGGCGGGGCGTGGGGGGGGGGCGGTGGACCTTAAGCACCCGGTGGTTTCCCCTGTGGCTCCACACAGAACTCAAGTCCTTCCCCAACACAGGAAAGTCTGAATTCCTCCTGGAACAGCGCTGCCGGCTCACGGAGGCTCTTATTTGCACACGTTCTGCGACCGGTTTTGGTTCTTATGAACCAGCTGTGTAACACTCACGAGATGAATTGCATTCAAGTAGCTTTTCCAAAAGGACCTGACTTTTTTTTTTTTTTTTTTTTTTTTTAGCAACAGAACAAAGTATTGGGTGTTTTAAAATAAAAACCTAACATGCGATAGAAAGCGCCGGGGGCTGGCTGGGTAGGTGTAAGACGTTGATGCCTCTGGAGGGCTTGCCTTCTCCAGGACTCATCCTGGACACTTTGGTGTCTCAGAGTCCTTTAAGGACCCCGGGTATGTCTGCCTGATGCCAGGCCTTGCACTATTGGGAAGATGGCGGGGGGGTAAAATAGAACAAGTCCAGTGATTCATACCCTGGAGCATTTTTGCAAAATGCAATGCTGCAATGCCAGGTCGTGCTCCAAACCGTCCCCGTAAGGCAGCAGGTGGTGGGACCTAGCTCACTGCGCTATTTCTAATATATGAGGTCACAGAATATTTATATGGCCCCTTGGGGCAGGCCCCTGATTGAAATAGGAACCAACAAACTTACATTTTGGTGACCCACCATACACGAATTTCCAGTTTCGGTAACATCTAGAACAGTGTGTTATTTGGGGACAAGGTGGTAAAGAAGTGACGTGAAAGAAAGAAGATTAATGGACAAAGAAAGCGTTTTCTCTTCACCTTCCTCCAAAAGGGTCATTCTGTCCATTTAAGAAGAGAAGACAGAGAAGCAAGCTGTGGTACCTCCAGATGACGGAATATTATTTGGTGACAAAAAGGCAGGAGCTAGCCACGCACAGAGGGACACGGAAGGACCTTCAATGCGTGTCACTTGGTGAAAGAAGTCACATGCCGTGTGATTCCAGCGAGGGGACATTCAGGAAAAGGCGATATGATGCACATAGGAAACAGACCATGGGGTGCCAGGGGTGAGAGAGGAGACAGGGGTGAGCAGGTGGCTGTGGGAAGATGCCGCAGGTGACCTTAATGGCAGACAGGTGTCATATTACGCATGTGTCACAAATTGCAGACAGCACAACCCTCAGAGTGAACCTCACGTACCGGCGGACTTCGGTTAGTGGCCAAGTACCAGTATTGGCTCATCCATTGTCCTAAATCATCCAGGATGTGAGCAGTAGGGAGAGGAGAGGGGAATGTGGGATGCTTCAGGGGTAGGGGGACTCTCCATTTCCCGGACAAATTTTCTATAAACCAAAACACCACATTAAAAAAACACAGTCTGTTAATTTTTTTTAAAGTGAAGATAGCTGTTGGCAACTTGGAATATCTCACACTGTCCTCTGGGCTCTAAAGGGAACCCCTGGGGCTGTGTGCGTCTGTCCCCGCCCCGCCCCCACCCCTGCCCTTTCCCTGCCACTGCTCTCCCCCGCTGCTCCCAACGAACCCAGCGACACTTCTGTTCCTCTGTGACCCATTGCCTGGCATAGTGCCCACGAGGCTGGGGCGCGAGCCCACTCTGGAAGCTTCAAGCCCCTACTCCACTAGGCTTTCCAGTGAGAAGCGCTGTCCTTTTGGGTGACGTTAGTGAAAAAGGGACATTCTCTGCTAGACAGGAACATGGGCTGTTTCTCTTTTCCAAGATGACTCATCCGGGGATGAGCGCGAAGCCCGGGTCTTTCCTATCGAGTGTGTCCACATTGTGGTGTGCCCTGGAGGGGGGTGTGTGGACAGCACCCCTGTGGCCAGCGCTGTGGTAGGGCAGAGCCCGGCGGACGCGGACAGGGCCAGGCCGTGGGCATTTCCTGACCATCTTCTCAGTGCCGAGCCCTGTGCCGGGCCGGGGAGGGACACGCGAGGGGTGAGATCTGCCCCTGGGAGACTGCGGGGGAAGGATAGGCCCAGCGACACAGGATGGGCCATGCAGACAAGGGCATCTGCAGGAAGGGGTGTGGAGGGCCAGCCCCAGGGTGGGTGGGAGGAAATCAGCCCCCAGCACCGGCCCCTCAGACGCTCTCCCCAAAGCCCTCAAGGCACCAGGCAGCTGCCTCCGGGTTCCCACTGCTCCCCAGCTCTGGTCACATGTCCCAGCAGCACCTCAGGGACAATTCACAGCAGGCGAGGACCCTGCTTCGGGTCGTCGCCCTCGGGGACCTTACATGGATTATGCTTCAAGGGACCTTCTCCAAAGCCCTTCAGGGCGGTTCCATGGCACACCGAGTCGGCCTGGGCATCACTCTGACATCTCTAACTGCTCCTGCCCCGGGCTATGGAAGCTGGAGGGAGTCCCTGAAAGCCTTCAGATTCTCTACAAAAGGAGGTCCGGGGAGGTTAAGCCCGGGAAGGGATTTCCCCCACCGCAGACACATTTCTCAGAAGCAGGGCACGAGGAACGGGGGAGTGTGGCGGAGCTGTCATCCACTTTGGGAGCGTCAGCCTTGAGCCATGGTCTCCTTCTCCTGTCAAGGGCATGACCGTCTGCTTGAGACCAGCACGCGGCTTACCACGCACGTACACGCGCCGGGCCGGTCCCTGGATGCTGCCCGTGCTTCCTCGTGGCTGAACCCCCTGAGCAGGGGCACAGCCAGGGGACTTGTCCTGGTCCGTGACGTTTCCCAGGAGTGGTTCTAGGAAGGTCCCCAGCACTGCCCCATCAGCAACAAGACACAGGGGTGCTGACCTGAGTCCCCGGGGCCGGCCCAGTCCTGCCCCCATTCCGGGAGCAGCGTCCACGGATGTGAGCCTTATTTTACCTTGATTTACCTCTTGGGCATTATCTGTTGCTCGCTGTTTGTTTGATTCGTTTCCGGTTCTCTTGTGCATCTCAGCCCCGAGGACACCGCGAAAGGCTTTGCTGTGTGGCTGGCGCAGGAGAAAAGCGGAGAGAAAACACTGGTCATCGACACTACCGGGTCAGGGGAGGAGGGCAGGACCACCTCTACACGCAGGAGTGTCTAGAAAGCACAGATCCGAATGGTTTTCCAAGAAAAAAAAAAAATCCCTGTAGTATCAAAATATAAACTATCGGGACACCCGGGGCTCTGTGGGTCAAGTGTCTGCCTTCGGCTCAGGTCACGCTCCTGGGCTCCTGGGATCGAGCCCCACGTCAGGCTCCCTGCTCCGCGGGGAGTCTGCTTCTTCCTCTCTCTGTCTCTCATGAATAAATAAACAAAATCTTAAAAATACTTAAATTTTATGATTCCACACTTTTAAACTAGTTTTATAATTATGGAAAAGGGAAGTTCTACCTTGCTCTGTGTGCGCACATCAGTCTTGCTATCAATCCCGTGATATTTTGGCAGCAAACCGCATGGGTTCTGGATTTCGTCTGTGCTCGTTCTAGTAACATTCAGAAGGAAGTCGCTCGGCCTGGGGGAGACAGGACGGAGGTGGCTGCGCTGGGCCGAGCACGCCGGCCGGCGCTCGCCTGGGGCTGCCGCTCTGGGCGGCTGCTGTGTGAACGTCACCGCCCGGGGAAGCAGGGCCTCTTCTCGGAGCGAGAACAAGGCGAGGTAACACGGGCTCGCTGTTCCCGGCCGCTCCTACGCGCACGCCACAGAAGTTCACACCAGATTTGCACGCCGGTGGGTGTGCAACCACGTTTGTCCCTCAAGTGCTCGCTGACCCCCTTTCTTCAGCTTCAGTGAGGCTTCCCAAGCGGGGACTGTCAACATTTTTGAGAAGAAAGTAGGGCAAGGGGATGGCCAAGCTGCGGGAACGTGGTGTGGCGGTCCAGGGGACCAGGCTCAGGCTCTGCGCTGTGTCCCAACCTCCGGAAGTCCAGGGAGGGCGCCAGGCACAGCACTGGTGGGATCACCTGGGGCTTGCTGCACTTTGTCCCCAAACCAGCCACTCGCCGGCTTGCCCAGCTGTGCGGCCCGTTCCACGGGTCAGTGGGATGAGACCTGTGGGGCAACCGCTCTGTCCCTAAGACACCCTGTACGCCCTTTCCTCTGGGAGCCCAAAAACCTTCATACAGGATGGCGACATCACCAGTGTCCCTGACGTGCCTGTCCCCCTGACCCGAGCCCCGGAGAGCAGAGTCAGGTCCTGCATCCCTGTGTCCCCAGCCCCATGGCAGCCTGCTGCCTCGAGGTGTCCAAGAAATGCTTTGCTTCAAGAGGTTCCTCTGAGATGAACAAGAGCCTGAGGGCCATTAGCAGGACATCCGCACTGACAACCGCGCCCGGCCCCACATGGACTCTGGGACCCCCGTGAGGTTCCGACTCCCAGACCACAGGAAGCGGACCCCACTCACGAGGGCGGCTTCGTTGGCTCCACTCGTAGACTAATCGTCCCTAAACATGCTTCCTATTTCCTCTTCCATGCCTCTTGTCTTCCCCAATTATATTTTTTAAGATGCTTCCTGTGTCTTTGTTCTAATGATATTCATGCTCTTGATTAGAAAGGGAGGCTGCCTTTTAGACTCACATGTCTGCCTGTACGGCGTCTGAGCTATACAGCCGATGTTCCTCGAAACTGAGCGGTAACGGAGGTTGGGCCTGCCGTACCCTCTGAGTTTCCTGCTCTACCGCAGGCCACTGGCTCGGGGGAAATGACCCACAGTTCCCTTACTTACTCAGAACAAGTGCATGAATTTTTATTTTGCTCTCTCATGATTTCAGTAAAATGTGTTTCAGTTTAGTGTAGTCCCTGCCCGAAATGGATACGTTATGCTCCAGCCACTAAGGGGAGATACTGTAGAAAACTGCCTCGTGGCATAGAAGAAAGCGGGCCTTCTAGAGCTGATGGAAAACTGTGTCTGTTAGACTCTCTATTACATTATGGTCCCAAATGTGAAAAAAATAGTAGTTATTTCAGTTGGTAGGCTGATGACTGATTTTAACTTTCCTTATGTTTCTCTGCATTGGGGAGTTTTCTTTGATGAGCAGAAATTTCTTTGTGTCAAGGAAGAGAAATTGTTGGCATTTTAGAAAGTGTAAACACTCCTTTTCCTTGACCATCCCGACTGTGGGGGTCCTTGATTCACAGAAAGACCCAAGATTCCCACCAGGGTTGTGGGAAACCTCTGGTGTCATTGGTGTTAAAAGGCTGTGAGCTTGGATTTGGGAAAGACAAGAGCTTGAGAAGTGCTTTGAGGTTTTGACTCAGGAGGCAAGAGTGTGAAAAACGCCTTTGTGATGGCTGCCAACCCAACAAGGTGACAAGCGAAATTCTGTAACCGGACAAGTCACCGAGGACCCATTCCCATGGCCAACCATGAGCCCAGAACTCATCTGTTCAGAGAAGTCTGGGAGCTCAGCCCTCCAGGAATAGTCCCAGATTCTGGCTGAACCATGGCCTCTTGGCATCCCCGCTGGGGGTTCCCTGCTGCCACCTCTGAGCTCACCACACAGAACAGCCCTGGGGCTGTCTGGGGACAGTGACAGCCAAGGATGACGTGGCTGGTTGGTAAGGTAGGTGACTGAAAGCTGAAGCCAGGTGGACCTCCCCATCATACCTGCAAGCTCGAGATACCTTTAGAGAGGTAGGCAATAATGTTTCCAAACTATTAAAAAAAACTACCATCTCCATCTACAAACCAGGTGTTTTACCCATGGCATTCTGTTTAAGGCCTGTGAAAGAGAAAGCTTCTTCACTGCAGATGCGAACGCTGGCACCAAGGAAGTGGAACCCCGAGCTAGAGAGGGGCAGCTGTAATGCACACCTGGGTCCCCAGAGTGCATCCCAATTCCATGCTTCCCCTGTCTCGTGCCCTGATAAGAGGAGAGGCCTGTACTTCTCCGGCAAGCCAACGTCTCTGAGCTAATGAGGAGACGGAGATAAGTGGATTTTGAGGTCCTCTCGGGCCTTTTTGCATTTTATGACTCTTTGATGATTTTACCCATACTAGGCTGACAGCTTCGTGAAGCTTTTAATGAAATGCTACGTTCTTCCTGGCATTCACTTTACGTAGTACCACGAGCAAAGCACAACAAAGCACAGACAGGTCACGTGTTCAGGTGTTGGAGGGTCCAGAGAGGTTCTAACTACAAGTGCATTCCAGACACCTCCGCCTGCCCCCGTGGAGCGAGACCAGCATCACCTGCCCGGTGGAAGGTCGTAGCTATCCCCGAGGTTCGCCCCCACACCCATGCCCTTGCGACTTTCATGCCGTGCGTACAACTTGCAATACAGGCAAATTAACTTTTAGTTCTGAAATTCTAATTTCCTCAAAGTCTTTGAAACAAAGCTGCGAAAGGGCAAATGGAATCACGTGCCTCTCCAAGCTGATACGGAGTCTGATGGACATGAACGTGTCCATCCCACAAGCCCTGAGAACAAGCGTTTTCTCTGAGCTGTCGGGTCTGGGTCTGCAACACGGGCCACCAGCCCTGCAGGATGACAGAGGGGACATTTCAGAACAACTCACTGAGCGAGTGCAGGGTTAGCTTTCGTGGTTCAACTTCTGCATTTCTGCGGACTAGTGTTTCTGCGTGTCATCACTATTAACATGTGAAATGAAGAAGTCTGCACACAGAGATGCCAGAGGGTTGTTTAACCCAATGGTAGAAATGGGCAATTCGGTTCATAACGTTCTTGAGTATATGGTTATAAAGGGCGTACCGATCACTTTTACTAACTGCTTAGAGTTGCCGAGAAACAGAGCTTCTTCGGGCTTTCTGGGGAGACTGGTAGACTTCATCTGTGTTCAAAGGTTTGCAGAAAACACCTGGTGGGCTGGTGACCACCTGGATCTGGGCTCCCTGGTGACCCCGGAGGTGGTGAGGAGGGGCCATCCGAGGGATCCTTTGGAATCCAGCGCTGGTGTCGGACCCATGTGGGTTTTTGCTGGTTTTCTTCCTTATTCGGAGTCTGTGACCACGGATATGGTGCACAGGCTGGCGGCTCTGCTTCCGCTTCTGTGAGGTCAGGTTACGAACTGCACTTCTCCGCAAGGTGGGCGTCAGGACACTGTTAGGCAATGGAGGTACCGCGCCCGCCCCTGCCAAGCCCAGGGCGAGCATCCGACAAATGTTAGCGTCAGCAAGGACGAGAGGGAACATGGCATGAATTTCCCTGTCCTGGGAAGCAGGGTGAGAGCAGGAGCCCCGAGGCTGGAATGAAGGGGTGCATGGGGAGAGGTGCAGAGAGAGGACGGCCATGCCGGTGAGAAGACAGCGGAGGTGTGTGGCACGGCACTGGGCTCTGTTGATAGCACAGTACCCTGTGGCGCTCAGTCTCTGTCTCTTTCTCTCAATCACAGGTCACTGATGGCTCTGGCCAGTCATTCATTCTCAGCTCAGGAAGTCGCTCTCACTTTCATTTCTTCTTTGTGACCATTCCTGGTCTTGTGTTTGCAGGAAACCTGAGTTCATCAAAGTTTATCTCCACCTGCTACAGGCCCAAGGTGTGGTCTCTTCCTTGGTCTGCACCAGGGACACAGATAGGCTTGGAAAAGCTTGATGGACAGGCTGGGGCTATGGGCCAGAAAGGCTGGGTATGTGGTCAGAGAGGGCCCGCGACTGTGAGGAAGCCCCAAACCCAAGAAGTTGCTTGACTAGGAGCCCGCACAGCACAAGGCCATAGGGTAGAGCTCGGAGACAGTGTGCTCCAACGACAAGGCAGAGGCCATGGTGAGTCTGAAGCCTGCCTCTGAACAAACTACGATTTAATCTGCTTTTCCCAAAATTTGAACATGGCCCTTCCCTGATTGGATGTCTTTGATGGAACTCATGGAACTCTTGTCATTTGTAAATCTGAAATAACACTGTATAATGCCACAGACGCTCCTCGTAATTTAGGGGAGGAAAAGGATAAATATAATTTTGTAAATCCTTCCATGGCCTCCGACTGGATCAGAGAACCAGGCCCATCCTCCAGAGACGGGCTTGGAAAGTAGATGGAAGGAACTTCAGTAAAATGTCTAAAGTCTTCCTACACTCATAAAAGGAGGTAAGTTTGCAAAATTCTGCTCTTATAGGTGTTGACTGGTTTACAGGAGGCCATAAAACAGCAACTTCCGAGTTTAGAAAGTTAATCTTTTTAGAGCATCCAAAGACATCTCCTTTTAACCTATTTTGCACCGAGGACTAGAGAAAGCACAGATGGACAATTGTTTTTCTGATGGGTTGTACCATAATTTCACTTCCAGTGAAAGCTCATGTCAGAAGCAAAGGCTTACCCAGTAAAAATAAAGCTTTTGTGTGAGTGCTTTCTTAGAATGGAGCCATTACCGATTTTCTTGGCCGTTAGTAGTTTCCCATTGATTTATTCTTTGGCTGGGGGTGTTATTTGGAATCTGAAATATCACAGAAGAGTTTTCCTAAGACCTATAATCATATGATCCATTATCCAGGGAGCATGCCAGATTTTAAATCTCATTATAACATCAGGGACATAATTTTTAATATTACGTGTGCCTGGGATTCTATGAAACATAGGACACCCAGAACAATCTGGATTAAACTGTGCTTTGGTGTTTTGTCCTCAGGGGATGTGCTTTTGATGACAATGGGGGGAAAAGTGGGGATTTTGGAGTCAGTTGCCCGAAAAGCCTAGTTGAAAAATATTCTTTAAATCGTTAGGCATATGGCTCGTTTCTGTTGCGTCAGCAAACAAGGCAACTGAGCCACAAGAGGGGCACATGTCATTTCATTTGATTATTTTTTTTTAAAGATTTTTATTTATTTGACAGACAGAGATCACAAGTAGGCGGAGAGGCAGGCAGAGAGAGAGGAAGAAGCAGATTCCCCGCCGAGCAGAGAGCCCGATGCAGGACTCGATCCCAGGACCCTGTGACCATGACCTGAGCTGCAGACAGAGGCTTAACCCACTGAGCCACCCAGGTGCCCCTGGTTTTAAAAAAGGAAGAGAGTAGCTGACGATGATGTGCACGGTGCCAGTGACTCGGGGGCACTGATGGCCGCGGAGTGGGGGCTCCATCCTGGAGAAGGAGAGAACGATTGAAAGAGCGTTCGGTCAGCAGCTCGTGTGTTAATCAGCCTTACAGAAGGGCAGTTGGGTTTCCTCACCCTGACCCACAGTGACATTTCCTCATTCTGCTGCCTGCCGAAGTGGGGGATTTTTCAAAAACCCAGTCTTGGATCCCCCCTGACTTTTCCTTCACGCTGTTCCCGTTTTGCCTCCATGGATTGGAACCTTAGCTACTCGTCTAATCAACGGGTCATCCGCCGGCAGGGAGAGGACCGTCCCACCCGCACGCGGGAGCCCTGCACGCGGCATGGAGGATGACCAGCTGCGGTTACCGGGACAGCTTGAAAGCCTAGGACACCTCAGTGCTCTGGGGGGGACTCTGCCCTTCCACCCAGTGGGTTCCCGCGCTCACAGGCGTGGTCCAGGGTTTACAAAATATTCCTCATCGGCAGGTGTTGCTCTCAAACAAAATTAGACAGGTCCCTAACACTGCAAAGAAAAACCAAACCCAGTGAAGATACAGGAGGGGCTGCTCTAGTGACAGCAGGGGTTGGGTGGGGAGCCAGAGGGGCTCGTTCTAGATGGTTCTAGGTCATAAAGCAACTGCAAGGAGATTGCTGAAGCACTGTTTTGCTATCCAGCTCATTGGAAGTCAAAGTGCTCTTACATCCAATTCCTTTAAAAAACTCACTGGGGTGATGTTCTTTTGGAAACATTGTATCAACAACGACAACAAGACATTCAGTGAAGCCTGGAGATACGGCTTAGGAGACTATGAGATCTACATTTCAATTTAGAAAATTTTCCATTAAGTGGCCAAATTAATACACCAGATATTAAAGGATTCTTTCACTTACCTTAGCCGAGTTAGTCTCAGGAGGGGAAAACTTCATTTACAGACGCCGGATAATGGGCATTTTGGTCCATACGTTGATAACAATAGGATTTGCTCTTGTTTTTGTTTTTTTTTCCTTAAGATTTTATTTATTTATTTGACAGACAGAGGTCACAAGTAGGCAGAGAGACAGGTAGAGAGAGAAAGCGGGAAGCAGGTCCCCGCTGAGCAGAAAGCCCGACGAGGGGCTTGATCCCAGGACCCTGGGATCATGACCTGAGCTGGAAGGCAGAGGCTTTAACCCACTGAGCCACCCAGGCGCCCCATTGCTCTTGTTTTTTATGTTCGGATGCACGCCATTCAGGACCTGGGAACCCCAAACGACAATAAGGCCTGTATCCTGGTCTCTTCCCTACCAGCCCGATTACCGTCTCTCCTGCTCATCCCCAGGAAGTGTCCCCCCAATCAGGGTGCCATGCCCAAGCCAACCCATGGCCTACCAGTTTCTTTGCAGGTATTAGAAACCTGTCCGTATGATTTTTGCAACATCTTGATACTCTACAACTATGTCCAAAAAAAGAGACAAAGTTTAAAAAAAGAAAAAAAGAGCCCTGCAGGCCTCTAGTTGGGAGCTGCTGCTTCTCCTCACCTCTCTCAGGAGACCCCACCTCCGCCGCCCAGGAGGGCTGACCGCGTCGCCAGCTCCCGGGAAAGCAGCCTGGAACATGTCGGAGCCTAGAGAAGCAGAGGGGTCTGACCCCTCCCCGGGGTCACCAGAGGCAGGCTCTCTGCGCACACCGGCCATACGGCCAGGACACCAGTAACTTCATGGCCTCTTCTGCCATTTTGCGTTCAGAACCCACGTTCAAGTCTGTATGTGACACGTCTTTTGAGATTTTTTTTTTTTTTTTAACAGAGATTACCTTAGAGCAGCGGCTTACACTATTCCAACTTTAAAACTCATGGCTTTCTAGGGACTTTTCCATGCGACACACGATTCGCTGTTTTGATAACAGAGCTAACCAGAGAATGCTCTTTGGGTTCACGGTGGGGCTACGGGCGGGAGCTGGAGCTCTTCCTCGTCTCTTCGCTTGGAGGTGTAGGAAATCTAGGTACTTTTTCTCCCTCACTAAAGTCCTGTGGAAAGTGAGTAACATCATAGGACCATGGGAAAACCCAACCAGAAATTTTCAAGTGTTTTCCTAAATATTAATGCCTTGAAAGCTATTTGTTGACGGCGGTCACATTGACAGGATCTGGGCCCATGCACTGGGGCACACAGGGAGCTCCCCCCCCGCAGCTGCGGCGGGCGGCCGGAAGTCTGCACCACTGAGGGAGTGGAGGGTGTCGTCTGCAGAGCAAGGAAAACATGGCGGGTCTGGCCTATTGGTGTGGATGCTGTTAGGCTTTCGCCATTGCCACACGTGCTATTGAGAAAGGCTCAGTCTTAAAACAATTTTTGGAAAACAGGGTGTTAAAATTCTCAAACGTCTACTGCAGATGAAGCATGTTTAAAATTTTCTCGGGGATTTGAGTAAATTATTATTAAAGAATGGAAAGTGAAGGGAAATAACTAATTCTGGTCTTTGAAGCCCATTTGAAATTTAATTGACCGCCAGGCCGCCAACTGTCTCGGCGCACGACCACTTAATAATGAGAAGCTCAACCTCACATTAGGATCGAGAGCGACGTAATCCATCAAAAGCTACACACCATTTACAGTGCTTTCTGCGGAGGTTTCTTAGGGAAAGTGCAGAACACACAGCTTTAAGTAATTTATGGGCTTTTTAGCAGTGTTATAGCGATTGAGTTCTGGCAATAATGAAAGTGTTTGTCGACTAGTATGCTTAAATTTTATTTGACTTGGGCCATAATTGTACCTTGTCTCCTGCCTTAGAAGTTCAGGCTGTAATTAATGAAGTCATGGGGGGAAATTTTTTGAAAAAATTTAGTAATACACATAAGCATAAACATCTTCCCTGTTGAAACCAAGATAAAACAATAATACCACCTTATATTCAAACAAAATCAGTTTGTTAAATTGCATTGCTATTCTGACAAATCTCATTGGCTCCCTATAAACCCCATCGTTAAAATATCAATTTAACAATTAATTGTCAGACTTGAAAATTCCTCTCACATTAACCCCATGCGATATGCTTATAATAAAGAAATAAGACCAACACCACTGTTTCCAGTTGTGATCTGAGAACGGACATAACGCTGATCACCGGTGGGCACTCCGTGGTAAGGGCACTGAGTAGATCCTGACCAGCTCCTCTGCTCTGAGAATCCCACGGAATACGGCAGAATGGGGATTTTGCAGGCTGGACGCTGATCTCTCCTCGGATGAATGCCCTACGGCCTTGGTCTTGAGTCTGGCACTCAGCTTCTCTGGGCTTACGGATTCCAGTCTGTGACTCCAACATATAACGTGGAATTGTGATTTTCAAGCTTTTTGTATTGGAGGACCATTTTTATAATATTAAAACTATATAGACCACCATACAAAAATAGGCTTACCTTTGTTCTCTATTGATGTAAGAGAAATAATACACGATACAAATATGTCATCGGGACTTGTAATAAGGGTATGTGTGCCGTGGGAATCACAACAGCATCTGAAAATTCTGAAATTACCAGTGTACAGCTATGAGCGGTGGAACTGATTCGGTCTGTAAGATCACAACAGCTTGGACTCACTGAGTACTTACGGGGCAAGCATTGGGTCAATTACGCACTGGCATTATAAAGGTACACTATTAGTACGGCTATTTTACAGATGAAGGGATGGAGGCCTTGAGAGATTAATTAACTTCTTCAAGGTCACAGAGCTAGAAAGATACGGACACACTGGGCCCTTGCAAATTACCCTAGACTCCCACATCCCCAGACCACATGCTGGGCAGAGACTGAAACACCGTCCTAAGCCCTACGTTCCGTTATAACGCTCGACTCTAAGCCAGCCGTTCCTTCAGTCGCCACATCAGCCGATGAGACCACACCTGTCTCATTTATTCCGAAGCTTTTGTTTACTTGGTTGGGTGCGAGGAGAGATTCTGGATGTAAGCATGATGTAAATAGTTCGTTGACCATGTCGGCGAACCTGTCGTAGACTTATAACGTGTTCCTACCTGTCTCCGTGGTGCAGGAGGCCGCGGATGAAAAATTCAGGGAGTGATGTGCTTTTGAAGGAGCTGACTTCAGGGGAAGAAGCAAATGATGACTTGAAACTTCTCCTCATGAACACCTTCTGTGCTATCTATCAAATGGTGCAAGTGCTCAAATCTAAGGACCTTTCCAAGGGAAATGATGGCTGAGTCTTCTCACATGCCCTGATTCAACACCAGATTTCCCGTGGGAGCGCCTGGGTGACACAGTCCGTGAAGCATCTCATTCTTGCTTTTGGCTCGGGTCATGATCTCGGTTGTGAGTCGGAGCCAAGCCCCATGTCAGGCTCTGCACTCAGCAAGGAGTCTGCTTCCCCTCTCCCTCGGCCCCTCCTCTCACTCGTGCTCTCTCTCTCTCTCAAATAAATATAATAAAATCTTAAAAATCTTTAAAAAAAGAGAAGAAAAAGAAATTCCCTGTGGATTTCAAGATATGGCCACATTGTTTTCCAACCACTCTGTGAGGATACTCAGTGTTATAGAACTCGGCACTTCTGATAGGATTTTACGTGTCTCTGTTGGTCAGAACCTAATTTTCCACTGTCAGCATTGGACAGATAGAAGAAGTTGCTTTTAAACTTACACCAAGCAGAAACAACCGACCTCTGATAACGTCTGTGTCATAACTGGAGCTCTAATCTCTCCATGCCCGTCAGCCCCAGCAGCAGGATTGTACATGATTAATCCCACTTGTGACTCAACAAGATTGTTTTAATTACAGGACCAAGTGTTGAGCTGTGAGGACCCCCAACAACCACAAAGATGAGTGACCCAAACACACGTTCTCCATCTCGATGTTATTCAAGGTCGACATTTTGTCTCTTCAGTCAATGCCTTTCTAACGCTGCCGTCTGCACCTACGCATGAGTGTGGTTTTCTAGACTGAAAACTACATCCACACACACATTATCATTGCTACGAATTATGTTAAATCATTTCAAATCGGAATATTTTAAAGTATTTGTATAAACCCTGTTATGAAAGTTGTTTGCATATGGAAGGTCATTGAAAAGGAATTGCCACTCCTAATTATTTTTGCAACCACCTTCTTTATTTATTAAATCAAATATTTACTTCCAGTGGTCCACAAGAGACAACTTTCCCGACAGGAATCCACTTACTCTGGAAATGCTTTTATGTGATATAAGTCTATATAGATACCCAGGGTTTTCCTTTTTCCAAGTAATATTTCCTATTCGAAATTCGACCAACAAATATTTATGGACACTTCATATACTTTAATGAGTTATGGAAATTTTCTCAACTATGTTCTTAATAAACAGGAATATTGTTTCTATGGTACTCAGATTGAAAAATGCATACATCTTCCAGAAAGTGTCTTGAGATGCGTGAATATTTGGTGAATGCTCAGTTAAGTACCAGGACAGTAACATGCCACACTGACCTCACGGACTGAAATTACAACAACAAAAACCCTCAGCTCTATGTGTTGTTTCCAGTGACCAAGAGAGAGTAAAAGGTACTTTTAAAACTTTTGAATAGCTCCATATTTTACTTGCAGATTTTATTAATGAAATCTATCAACTCCTCTACTTTTGATTGACAGAACCCAGTGTGGCTTCCGGATATATGTATTACTTGTCCTGAAGTATTTAGTTGCTATACTTAATTTGTGATTCATCGTATCATTCCAAACAAAAACAGAAATCAGTAATTTTTTTCCAGGGGGTCCTGTCCTCCAGAATATTTGGCAGAGGCTAAGAACTGCTAGAAGGTGTTGCCTGTGCACTGAGTGATGACAGAGTTACTGGGCTTTAGACAACGTGTAAATCAGTGAACACAACAGATATGGAGTTTCTTCTCTCTCTTTTTTTAAGATTTTATTTATTTATTTGTCAGAGAGAGAGAGGGCGTGCGCAAGCAGGGGGTGTGGCAGGCAGAGGGAGAAGCAGACTCCCGCGGGGCTGGGAACCCGATGCGGGGCTCGATCCCAGGACCCTGAGATCACGACCTGAGCCGAAGGCAGACGCTTAACTAACTAAGCCTCCCCAGGTGTCCCCAGACACAGAGTTTCTATTCACAGCGGGAATGCAGTACAAGCAGGAGAGATAATCAATAAGTATATTATGTTGCAAGTTACAAAGTGACCCATGTTATGGAAAATAAAGAGAACCAGTTACGACGGCGTTCCAGCGAAGCCTTGAAGGAGACAGGAGGACGTCGGGGCAGAATTGGCAAGGTCAGGTCACGGCCCCAAGGGTGCGAAGACGGCAAGCGTCCTGATGCAGCGGCAGCAGGGAGGGGAGGAGTCAGGAGAGAGGAGGGTGGGAGTCCTTGCAGGCCACGGAATAGCCCTTGGCTTTCGTTCCCAGAATAAGGGACAGAGCCAAGTGCAGATCTGAAGATATTCTCTGCAGAAGCAGCTATGAGGCACAAGCCTGCCTGCAGGGGGTTGAACTGTGTCCCGCAAAAAGGCAGAGGAAGTCCCACCCCCCAGGACCTACAAGTAGGACCTTATTTGGAAACAGGATCTTTGCAGATGTGATCAGGATAAGATGAAGTCATCGGAGGACCCTCATCCAGTGTGACCAGTGACCCTGCAAGAGAGACACGTGGAAGAACGTCACGTGGGGACAGAGGCAGAGGACGGAGCCCGTCTTCTCGCCAAAGGTAAGGCAGGAAGGATCGTCCCCTGGAGCCTTCAGAGGGTCCTGGCCTTGCCAGCACCGTGATTGGACGTCTGGCCTCTAGACCCCAAGAGAACACACTCCAAGAGGACAGGACTGTGGCATAATGTCACAGCAGCCGCGGGAAACTCACACGTGATCTGAGAGGCAGGGGCCCAGGGCTGCTGGGGGTGGGCGGAGGGGTGGGGAGAGCCCCCGGGGCCCCGGTTCTCAGGGACACTGGATGGTTAGCAGGCGCGGCCGCCCGGGTCCCTCGCTGCTTGTGCCCGGACGTTCACGGACGGCCGGGCCGTGCGGTCTGTGTTTGCTCTGGCCCACTGTTGGGGGGAGCTGCCCAACGGCGGAAAACTGCGTGCCAGCCACAGTGGGGGTGCTCTGGGCCCGGGAGGGGCATGCGCAAGGCAGGGAGTGTCTGTGAGGAGCTGACCCCAGCAGGACAGCTGGGGATGGAAGCCGCGGCCTGAGAGAGGCCTAGGGAGAAGCGGTGAACTCTGCGCCCCACTAAGTTAGTTTTCATTTTTCTAGCCCCTGACATAGGGCCTCACATATAATATTTGTCCAGTAAATCTGAAATGGTAAGTATAATAGCCCCAAAGCTGTATTTCTCACAAAATTAGAGCTCTGGGTTTACAGGCTGTGGAAAAAATGTAAACTTTTAGACCTGGAAAAAGCCTTGACAAGCATCTAGCCAGACATGCAGCTGGGCTTAGAGGGAGAGACACTTCAGGTCAGCGTCCTGCCCGCGATTACACGGCCCCCGCTAGATCCTAGAAGCAGAAGCCGGGGGCTGCCCGTCGTGAGCTGTTCCCGCCACACCTGTTCCCTTCACCTCAATGTCCGTCCCTCACACGTGATGGACATGTTGTCCCTTCACTGGTCATTAGGATGGTTTGCTCCAGAGAACACAGCTTAAGAACTAAATAGTATTAGAATAAAAAGGAACCATATTATTATATCTCTGTCCTATTTTAACCTGTCTGCTTTGCCTGCTAAATGACACCGTAAGAAAGCAGGAGAGCTGGGGATTAAGCCATTATGATCCTGGCTTCTGGTAATGTTAGCAAACGCGGAGTCGTTGGGTGGGTTCGGGGCGGGGGTTGGGGGGGGGGCAGGTGTGGCGGGAAGGACGCAGCTCATGCGATCATTTGCACTGAAATGTGATCCCCTGCATTCCCTTGGCTGTCACACACCGACAGAAAAATAGTGGGTGCACCACTGGCCACAGCGAACGCACAATTTGGTGCTTGAATATGTACTTCAGAGCGAGCTGGGATTTCCAGTGTGGCTGAGCGCGTTTAATGTCGGCTTGCAGAACGCTGTTCTCTTGGGCAATTTACCTATTTTTTTAACGTCCCTGTAGCCTCACCGCTATTACTTGCCCCCAGTCTGAATATCTGAATATCTCAGCCCCGGGCACCGTGGCCACCAGACTGGAGAGATGGGCCCTCATTTCTGTTCCACCAAAGACGGCAGCAACGCAGGACCAAGAGTCTTTGGGGGTCGGCCTCCCCAGATGGCTCCTGTGGGGCTCGGCTTCTGCCTAATTGTGGTTCATCCACAGGGTCTCTGAACCGGGGACGTTTGCTATATTATTGGCTCCAAATGTCTCTTTCTACTGGATGGTTAACTCTGGGACCACAGGTCCCCAACCACTGACTGAGACTGGCAATCCTGGTGTCTCATTTACCCTCTGCGAGGACGGGCTCAAGAAGCAGAGACAACCACCAGGCAGGGCCGGGAGAGTCCTTCTGTGACATCGGACCCACATGTGGGAAGAGAGAGGCTCCCTCTGGCTTGGGATCGCTAGAGACAAGGGGAGGGAGGTGGCCCAGAGCTCGTCTTCCCTGGCACTGGGAGAGAGCCTGTTTGCAGCAGGAGACAACAGAGCCAACCAGAAAAATGAAACAGAAATAAAGAAAAAGGGGTGGGGTGGGGGAGACCGGGATTGTGTGAGGCCACGTGAGTTCCAGATCCAAATGTGCGCTCAGCCCTCGCGTCCTGATGCTGCACTTCCACGCGCCTCCTACATCCTTTCCCGTCTCTGTCTCCTAACGATGCCGCACACAGGTCCCACGCCTTCTCTGGTCCCTCTTGCTGACTGGAGAACTCACGTTCTCAGACATGAAAAATCAAAATCTTCCTTGACTTTCCTGTTCAAGCATCTCGACTTCCTAGCTCAGGGACCCCTGAAATCCTGGGGTCAGCCTTTGTCCCTCCCCTCCTGGGCGTCCACCTTTCCCCTTGCCAGTCTGGCTGCTTCAGAAGAGAAGGGAGCAAGTCCTACTTGAACAGGTTCATGATCTGGTTGTTTACTCTTCTGTCGGCAAGTGTCTGGGTGCTGGGTGTTCTTCTCTGGATTCCGGATCCAGGGCCCCACTCTCCGCGGAAGACCATCTCCCTGCACATCCTTTTCCCCGCAGATCTCTTGGGGGAAGTCTTTGAGCCAGGCCACAGCTCCGGGACCTGCCCTGGTGTCCATCTGGATAATGAGGAACCTCGGGACCCTCTCCCTCCCACCACCAAGTTCGGGAAGAGCGAGGGTCTCCCCTTCCCCCTGACTTTTGCTCCCGCCGTCTCCATCCTCTCTAGCTGTTCTGCCTTCCCACCTCTAGGGGTAAGACTTGACAGTGTCTTTGCTCAGATCCGCCCACCGACGCCCGCGGGATTGTCCAGCCAGTGCCTGTCTCCAGAGCTTTCCCAGAGAAGCTCCTTCTTGACAGCATGTCTCGTTGCTCACAGATGTTCCTGGGCGCCCGTCACTTGACTGGAGAGAACAGAAGCCATAAACCCAGACGGGACCAACATCTCCCTCAAGGAAGGCAAGCTCAAGCGTCAGCCCTTGAATTCCCTCTTTTTTGCAGTGGCCGGCAGCGGGCAATGGGCACAGGGACTCCGAGAGGACGTTCTCCAAGTCCCGTGGTTTTCCCACGAGCGACAACGGCAACCCTGCCCTGTCGTCCTGAGGCTCTGAGGCCCGGGGGACATTCCGTGTAATAATCCGTTACCGTGACTTCAGGCGAGTTGGGTCGGTTGCAGGCAAAGGCATCCTGACATGTACAACATCCCGTCTCTCATTTACTCCCGAGGCCTTGGGATCTACTGTTTACAGAAACTCGCTTCTGCCCCGGAAGGCCCCTGTAGATGCCAGGTTCATTACCGCCGTGTTTCGATTCCCTCCCATCCACTTGGCATCCCCCAGGAATTCCCCTCCGCTTACACAGCGGTCCCGAATATTCTCTTTCCCACTCCTTGGCAACAAGTGCTCGGTGAGCGCATAAACGGGCAAGTCCACACAGACATCCAGGCACCGCCATCAGCCTGGGGTGCGCAGGCCGGTAATTTTCCACCTGAAGCTTCACGACCAATCTTCACTACTTCCCGCATGGAGACCGCTTTCCTGCCCACCGAGCAGAGTGTGCATCTGTCTCTATGAAGACCTATAGACACAGAAAGGTAAACACTATCACGTGGTCCACAAGATGATGAGGACGGTCCAAGAAAGGCCGTGAGTGTCCAGCAGCTGGAAAAGAAGAAGAAAGTTGGAGCATCCTTTGGGACGAGCCCCCGAAACAGACGCCAGACGGCAGGAAACAAACGTAGAGCTTCGTGAGCTGCTAGAAAGCCGGCACGATTGTCACAGCAGCCAGGTCAGAGCACGGAGCTTCCGCTGCCCCAGGAGCCCGGGGAACGTCCTCACCCCACCGCGGACTCTTGTCCTCGTCAAAGCCACCGCTATTCTGACTTTTACAGGAATCGCTTATATTGCATTATTTTAATTGTTGCTTTCAAGCCTGATATGTCCTAAAATCTATGTGCCCCCCCCATCACATCCCACCCTTTTGTTTCCAGTGTGTCTGTTGAAGAATGCGGCCGACTGTCCGGCAGGGTTTCCCAGAGACGAGGTCTTGCCGCTGCTAACCACACGCACGGCGACCCTGGGTCCTCCGTGGGCGCTTATTCAAAGTTCGACCGGGTTCGGGTCTGACTCCTTTGGAAAGACCACAAGCAGCAGCTCTCTCATCAGGAGGCCCTTCCTGTCTCGTTTTCACTCCGTTTTGACAAAAACAGCTTTTAAGCGCTCCAATCCATAGAACCTTGGGGTATGGAAACGGGTTCTCTTCCCGCATCATTTTGTTTTCATTTGTCAGCGGGACTAAGCCTCTGCGAAGGCCTCCCCCATCATCTTCAGGTCCGTGGGCCTGGGGGGTCCAGGGAAGCATACGGGTACTTGGGTCTTTCCTGTCTTTTACCGAGGTTTACGATAGCGAGCTCACTAGTCACCCTCCGCAAAGAGTGACCCGTCCGGTTGGCTGAGGCCCATCATAAAGGCGAGGTCAGTCTGCAGGAGACGTGTCAGTCTTGGCCTTTTCTACCCACCGAAACTCAAACTGCACCCTTCTGGCGGGTGGGAACGTGTCCAGCTGGCTTCCTTAGCAGCTTTGAAAGACGCCCGCGTCGTCCTTTACTGCTCCTTCACGTTCTGCCGTGACAGACTGTCCCAGGCTGATCGCGTTTGTCTCCCAGGGCTTTGAGAGCAAAGTACGGCGGACTGAGGGCGCCGAGCAACGGGCGCCCCTCAGTTCTGGAGTCCAAAGTCTGGAGTCGCGTGTCCGCAGGGCCACGCTCTCCCTGAAGACTCCAGGGGACCCGTGTGGCATGCCGTTCTCTTAGCTTCTGACACGGCCGGCGGTCACCCCAACCTCTGCCTCGCTGTCCCGCGCTGTCTCGCCGTGTCTCTCTGGGAACGTCTGTCTCTGCGTCTGTTCTCTTCTGCAAGGACACCGGTCACGTCGTGTCGGCACATCTGACATTCTACTACCTAGGCTGTGTTATAAAAGGAGACACACAGTTCCCTCCCTCTGCTCTCGGCCTCCCCCTTTTGGGAAGTGCCACGTGCCCCACGCTGTGCCAACTCCCTCGAACGTCCAGGGGGCACAGGCATGAGCGTCGGGAAGACACTTCGTGTGAAAAGCCCCAGGAGAGAGTGAGAGACGAGCTGCGTGCCTCCGAGTGCTGTCAGCCACCACCGCGCCCGGAGATGAGGCTAGGCGGCTGGGAGGCTGGGAGGCTTTGTGCAAACGCACCCAAAACAGGGGTCGAAGGTGGGCTCCATATCCACCCAGAAGTCCATGGTACAGAACCCGGCGGGCTGCCCTGCCCCCTTCAACATGGATCTTTCACCTTCACGTCCAAAGCCTGCCAGAGTTAGGGGGTGCGCACCCTTGCCCTGGAGGGGCGAGTCTGGAAAGGGACGCCTGTCCCATCGCATCAGCTGGAGCTCAGGGACTCACCCGCACATAGGAACGACCTTGGGGAGCTCAGCCAGCTGGTCCCAAGCTTCCCCCAGCCACCATGAAGGGAGGAGGAACAGAGCATGGTCATCGGTGGACAGGGGTGTCAGGATGCACGGTGGGAGCAAGGCGGGGAGGAGCCATGGCCGCCAACAGCACTCTCGGAGGACTGGGGAGGACAGCAGGGGCGGCGGGGGACTGCCAGCAGCCGGCCCAAGGGAGTGCGGGGCATCGGTGCAGATGGAAACCCTCTTCCCGTTTGCTGATGGGGTTTCATCGCAGAGGAGTTGGGACTCTTCCTTTTCAATATTCAGGCCAATCTCCTGCCTGGATACCTCCACCGATTTTTCAAATAAATTTGCAGCCAGGTACTTCCAGGACCCTGCTTAGCTCGGTCACACCGACGGGCACCACCCCGAGCCTAGCGCTGGCTCCAGGGCACACTGGATGATCGACGGAGGGTCGTTCGAGTCCATCTTTGCGATCACATTTGAGATAGAGGACAGGCTTCTCTGGCAGCCGCTCGCCGGGAACAACAAGCAGCCTTCTGTAGGCGGGAGAAGCCGGCTAAGGTCTGGGGTCCCGGGGTTCTGGGTGTCGCTCTGCAGGCCAGAGAGCAGGTCGGTCACTCTCTGAAACTCAGAGCCCTCCTCCAGCCGGACAGGGTCCTGCAAGAATTTTAAGGTACAAGGTGGCCTCAGGATGGCCAGCGAGTGCCCCTTGCTTCGTCTCCCAGCGAGCTCTTCCCAGTTCAGAGCTTCCCCAGGTGCTGACCAGAGTCCCTGGTACATCATAAAGGCTTGGTAAATGCGGCCATTCCCGTCTGGTCTGTTTCCTCTCCAGTTTTATACCAAGATGCCCCGGCGCAGCGCCCACGTGGCGAACTTCATTGCACCCATTCCTGCTCGTTGCTCCCAGCGGGCCCCACGGGGTAGCTGCTGCTTAGCGAATGACAGGGATGCAGGGAAGCACATCCTTGGCAACAGGGCTGGCCAGCCGGCGGCTCGCATCCCCACATCGGGACGGTGCCCTGGGACTTTAGGCAAGGTCACCTCTCTGTGGCTCAGGTCCATCGTCTATAAAGGGTGAATTATGATACATATGAAGTATTTGGGACAATCCCCGGGACACTTTCTATTTTCCTTGCTCAGTTTTGTGTCCCTGAGGGAAGTGGCAGGGTCTCATTTCTCTCTGGGTTCCTGGGAGCCATTGAACAAATGCTCAGTGCGCGGGACCGAGCTGCACTCCCCCGCCGGCCGCCAGCCGTCTCTGCACCTGCTGCATCTGAGGACCCCAGCTATCGGGTCTGCAGTGGATGGTGCTGCTCACGGGAGTCTGGCTCTGATTTCCTTCTGCACACAGAAGCCTGTCCTTCCCGGACGCGCGGAGGTCGGTGGGGCCATGGGACGAGGTCCAGGCCACGGGCAGTGAGTGGGAGGGGCGTGGGAAGCCCCTGTGTACTTGCAGGTGCCCGGCCTTCCACTCCTCTCTGCCGGCAGGGAGCAGGAGGCCATGCCAGCCTGTGCACGCAGGGTTCTCTGGCGGAGCCCACCCCACCCCACCGCGTGCGCTAGGAAACACGCTGGCTGTCCTCTGTCATCGAGACTGACTTACGACCTCAGTGTGACCTGGCCCGTCTGATGGCTACACCCGGGAAGTAACATGCATGTATGCGTGCCCACGTGCACACAAGCACATGAGTGCACACACCTACACGCACACACGCAAACACACACGTGCACACACAAATGCACACACCTGTGCACACGCACGCACGTCTACACATCTGCACACGCGCACGCATGTCTACACACATGCACACACAAACACACATGCAGGCATGCATGTGCACACGCACACGTGTCCACACACATACATGCGCACGCACGTGCACACACATCTACACACATGGGCACATGTGCACACATGCATGCGCTCAGTTTACAGATGAGGAAATTAAATCTGAGTAACAAGTGATTCCGACTTCCTCAAGCTGAGTGATGATCTGGTCCCGGGACACAGATTCTCTCCACCCCACGCCGGGGAGCTCTCCACCTCTGTTCCCAGGGCCGCCTCCCTCGGGGGCCCCTTCGCATCCCTCCCGTCTGTGTGTGGCCCTCCTCCTGTCTGAGCTTTGCACGGTTCTCCTGCCCGGAGTGCGGGTCTCCACTCCCTCAGCTCTGACATATCTGTCCTTCTCTTCTCAGCGTACACAGAACTTCTCCGGGAAGCAACTTCCAGCCCCGTAAGTCCCGGTGAGGGGCTCCTGCTCTGCCCGCATGGCCGTCCTCAGCCCCTCCTAGCACAGAATATCCCACACCGAAGTGTGTTTACGCACTAACTCCGCCACAACCTCAGACTAAGCAGAGGCCACACGCCCTCCTTCGCTCGCTGGGGCATCCCCGGTCTGGACCCCGCTGCTGTCCGTGGCGGGCGTCCCACGGTCGTTTGCAGAATGACTGTGTGAAGTACGACAGCTGCTGGCTAGCGAGTGCTTCCCACCGGCTGCAGCCCCTCGTCGCATCCACGTGAGGGGGAGGTTGTCCCGTCGTAGTTAAGGATCAGGAGGACTCTTCAAGTCTAGAGCAATTTAAGATCCAAGATTGAAGATTTAATGTTTCAAAACATCTTTAATCCCAGCAAGATTAAACATCTACCTGACGTCCCTCAGTCAAGAAATGGTGCAAACAGGACAAGGGACGTGCTCTCCTGCCCCCAGCTGCCAGCGGCCAGGCTGGGAGTGCACCGAGTGGGGGACACGTGGCTCCGGGGGGCAGCCTGGACAGACTGCCGCCCTGCTGACCTTCCTGGAGGCTGGACGGGGATTTGAAGAAGGCACGGCTCCCGTCCTATTTCTCCGTGAGGTTTTTCTGGCCCCCTGCCAAGCACACGGGTCTCTTGTTGTGGGGTTCATCCCTGACCTTCTGTGACTCAGGGTCGTGCGGTTGGCTCTGTCCTGTGCGGACTCGGCGTCCCCTTTTCTACCGCACCTGTTCCTAACCACACTCCGAGGGCGTGGTGGGCCTCCTGGGGTCCCCCGTGACTAAGGCGTCAGGACGGCCAGTGGGGGCCAGCAGCGGGCAGCCGGTTGGGGGGTGCCCCACCTTCCTTTCAAGACAGCCCAACCCGACACTTCAATGCCTGTGAACGAGGAACACAAGCCGGTCATTCCCTTTACCGCCTCCAGACCCCGAGATGCGCTTTGGGATCGAGAAAGGGATCGTGGAGGAGAAAGATTTGCACCAGAAAAGAGTCGGTGTGCTTTGGCCCATTGGCCTTTCAGAGAAGGGGAGCCGGGGGCAGCCCAAGTGCTCTCCATTTAGGGGAACAGTCGGTCAGGGCGATCACAGGATGCCTGAGCCCGAGGCCGTCCCCGGTGCCACCCAGAGCAGAACATGCTGGTCAGGCCTGGCCACGGTGTCCCCGGGGTCCCTGGGAGTCACACCGAAGGCCTTGGGAGCTGCACTCAGCCGCACGCTGTCACCCGGAGGGTGCCGGCATGTTTGCCACTGGGCTTCTGAGTGACCCTCCGAGGTCGGAAACAGGATTCCAGAGATACAAACGGTCACGTGTTCTATTCAACACAGGGTTGTGCAACGCTAAGCACCGAAGGCCGCCTCCCAGGGTCAGACACGACCGCCGCCCCTCCGGCAGCCGTCAGTCCCCGGGCCGTGATGACGTGGAGGCGGCGGTCCCAGTAGCCCGCGGCGCGGTGGCAGCACGCTTCGCGGTGGGAGGGAGGGGACTCTGCATGCCCGAGTCCGGGCCTTGGGCTGGGGCTCCACACGCGTTCTCACGGGTCCCCCCTGCCGGGTAGGAAATACTCCAGGTTTGTGGACCACGTGGCTTCTGCCATCGCCACAGTCAGGCAGGCGGATTGCAGTCAGGATTCTAACTTGACTTTATCTGAATGTAGAGCCCCTGCGCCTTTCTACTACCCTTTTACCCGAATAAATGTGGCTGCTCACACCGACGTGCTGGTGCACGCCAGACCTCGCACGCGCGCTCCTCACGACTTGCGTGTCAAGAATGTGAGTTATTTAACCTCACCTCTTAGGTAGGAATGACCCTTACCACCCTTTTCAAAACAGAGAAACCGAAGCACAGAGAGGGCTAGTCACTTGCCTAAGGTCACACAGCTCTCGGCGGGGGGAGGTGGCTGGGATCTGAACCCAGGCAGGCTGCCTGCAGAGGCCGAGTTCCTAACGACTGTGCTAAAACACAGGTGAGCCAAGACGTTGCCTAATTCAGTGTTAAGTTGCACGACAAGGACCCAAGTAGCTGCAAAGTCCATGAGGCCCGGAGTTGTCCCCCTGCATGAGGGGGCAGGTGCGGGAGTCGAGGGCCCAGCGTCGGGGGCAGCAGGGGACGGCGCCAGGCTCCGAGGACCGGTGGTGTTCGCTCCTTACGCAGACACCTTCCGTCTGCCCCAAACCGAAATTTACCGGGCCTTTCCAGTGCGCCTTCCCTCCTTCAGCACTTCCACTGTCCTGAAAGACAAACGAATCTGCTTTACTACATGGATAATCAGAGAGTATGAAAACGAAGCATGGCTTTAAGAACCATCCCGAGAGTTCCAGCTGCCCTCCTGAAGGGAAGACGGGCTGGGACGCCGCGTGAGCCACACGGTCATTTCCAGGGAGGCTTCTCAGGGGACACCCGTCCTTGTTCAGACGGCAGAGCATCCAGTTCAAAGTGGCCCAGGTCAGAAAAGGAGAGTTTATTGGCCGCATACCCAAAGGTCCAGAGTCGTTCCCTCTGTCCCCATGAGGTGACCAGGGCGCTGACATCCCAGAGCAGGTGTGTCCTCCTACGCCAAGGTCCTGGGCTGGGGCCTCGTCCTTCACCTCCTCACCACCCACAGCCTGAATGCCCTGGGGTCTGGAGGCAGCACGCGCCAGTGCTCCGAGATTCCCCCTCCACCCCGAAAACCTCCAGGGGAGTCTTTCTGGGCCTGGCCTGGCATCTCGGGAGGGCCTCCCTGCCCACTGAGGGCTCGCTGGGGCGGAGAGGGCCACCCTGAGACCCGCACCACCCCCCTTTTAAAATGTGGTCCAAAGACCTGGACTTGGCTGCCGAGGTGGGACAAGGATTGGGTGCTGAGGCGTGTGTGCCCAGGCTGCCTCGTGCTGCACGCGCGTGTGTGAGGCTGTCCGGGTGCAGGACAGAGCCCCGGTGGGAGAGGACGGGGACAGGCTGCCGGCCAGGCCCAGGGAGCCATGACTCCAGCGGGGCCGACGTGCACACTGAGGAGTCTGGGAATTTGAATCTGGACGGGCAGCCCCTTACAGAGGTCCCCGTGCTAAGAGCGAGGGAGGGGAGAACAGGGACGGGATGTGATCATTTTGGGGCTTGGTGGATCCGTAGAGTGTTTGACGCTGCATCCACGCTCCTCCACGAGTGAGGCAAACACTTTTTTCTTACAAAACGTGGAGAAAGTCTGTGAAGGGCCGAGAGAGCGGGTGCGCCCAGAAAAGGTGCGGACCTGAATCCTGAGCAAACCACAGCCTTGGGCAGAGGAGGAACGGGGACGCCAGAGAGGAAGGAGGGAAGAGGCGGGCCCATGCGGATGGGGGCTGGGGGTGGCAGAGACTCGGGGAGCCTGTGCTCCCCTTCGCTGCTGCGGGGAGTGGGAGACTGCTTCTAATGTTCTCGGAGGAATGCAAGAAATTTTAACAATCCGTGTCACTGTCCTTGGGTGAATGCACTGTTTTCTTTGAAGCTGCTCCAGTGTTTGAGCTGTGGACTGCTGCCCGTTCATACGTGTGGAAAGAAACAAAAGTGCTGTTCCCAGTAAGTAGGAGAGATGCGCAGAGAAAGCACAGGCAGTGGCCCGTAGGAAGTATCGCTTCAAGAAACTTCCTTCTGCAGAGGACGTGTACATATTGACGGGACCATGACATAGAACCGGCTGCTTTCAGGAAGTCTGGAGGTCCCTGGGCTCTCCTGTGTGACACGCTCATATTTATTTGTGCTACGTGAGCACTGAGTGAAATGAGATGCACAGAATTCTAGCAGAACGCCCGGCACGCGGGGACACTGTCACTTTCACGCCCACCTCTGCGGTGCAGGAGAGCCGTGCTGGAGTCCACCCTCACCGCCAGGAGCGGCCGAGACCAGCCTGGAAGTCGTTTTTCTATCCTCAGTCCTCGAGCTTTTCTGAAGTTCTATACACCTTATTACAGTCGTTCGACGAGCTAAGAAGTTGTCAGTACTTCCCGTGTGATTTTAAAGGCTGACCTCAACCCCTGACACACAGAATAACACAACATCAAAATCTTAATTCTAAACGATTCCATACAGGAACACTTTCCCCTTTCTGTTGAGGTAGAAAGTACAAACATTTTAAGCGTATAGCTTGATGAATCTTTGCTTTTATAGACTGCCGGGCGCACACCCAGATCAATGAGCTCTCCCAGAAGGATCTCGGATGCCCCTTCCGGTTACTACCCGAGACCAGTCTTGGTTTGTATACACGCGGATACACCGTATGAACTTTTTTTCCACTCACCATTTTGTTTATGATTCATTTTTGCCGTGACCTGGTGCGGGGGTTCCTTCTGTCTCGTTGTCTAGTGTTCAGCCGTATGAATATAACCCGATTTGTGATCCGTTATAACCTCGAAGAAGTCGAGTTCGTCTCTAGTCTCTGCTACTATTTATCTTGCCTTCGCTATTAAAAGAGCCACCAGGAATGTTCCTGTGCCTGCGTTTTGGTGGAATTAAGTGTCGACTCACACTGGGTGTTTACCCGAGCCTATAGAAGAATTCAAATAATTACAACTTTGTAGACAACAGAGTTCATCAAAATATAATTTGCGGTAGAAAAAGAAAGAAACTACAGAAATCACCAGGGAATAGACAGATCATTAAAGATGCAGTCTCGGGAACTAGTACTTGCATATGGATAAATGCCAATTTTATTTTTATTCATGCCATTTACCAAAACGAAAGCATCAAATAAATAAATAAATAAATAACACCATAATGTGGTCCGCAGTACAGTGTAAGAAAACATAAGCAATACTTCTGTCTGGGCAAGGAAAGAATTCCTAAAAGTGAACATTTATTAAATAAACCACAATGGAGAACAGAGAAAATGTTTGGGCACAGGGCAATTTTAAACCACTGAAGATTGAGACACATCACGAACTAAATTACAACTCACATGTTATTTCAGAACAATATTCATAACAAGTACACCATAAAGGGTTAATGACCTTACTGACCATAGAGTTCACATAAAATTTGGTGAGAAAAACATTAGCAACCCAACAGAAGAGTCACAAAACTGTTTTTTATAAAAAGATAAAAGACGTGTGTCTAATGAACATGAAAACATCCTAACCTTACCAGTCATCAAAAGAGAGCAAATGAAAACATGGGACATCACTTCTCACACAGCGCAGGGCACAGATATTTCGCCGTCTGAACTCTGAGACTTGGAGAGAAAGCAGAGAGCCCTTCTGCTAAGATACCGGGGACGGCTTCTCGAGGAAGCAGCTCAGTACTGGTCACACAAAACTTTAAAACATTTAGTCCCTTTGAATGTATTTTTACGTTCAGGAATCCATCCCTCGGGAATAATGCAAGATAGAAACAATAACGTACGTGTAGCACCTCACGGGGCAGCCTCACGGGGCAGGACAGACCAGGGACAGCAGGTGCTCTGCGGGGCCCCACCGTCCATCCACCCCACTCCCGAGCAGGAGCAGCCATCCGGCCCGTGCGGAGGGGGCTGCAGAGCCTTTAAGCCACAGAACTGGAGAAGCACCACCGTGGACGACCCGGGGTGGTATTCGGGGTGGGGCTGGCCTGGGAAACAGGGGGAGGTGGTCGTGCCACCTGCACTCGACACAGGGAAGCCTCTTGCTGCTCCCCAGGTGGTGAAGCCTGCTGTGGGTTCATCGGGTTGAGCTAGGTGAACAGGGCTTGTGGGTCGTACCTGCTGGGGGGCAGGAAGAGATGGACAGAGATACGGTCAGTATCAACAGACAAATTAAAGTCCTTACAAGACACACAAGATAGTATCAGACCACATGCACCCCAGTGTTCACAGCAGCAACGGCCACAATTGCTGGACTGTGGAAAGAACCAAGATGCCCTTCAACGGACGAATGGATAAGGAAGATGTGGTCCATATACACTATGGAGTATGATGCCTCCATCAGAAAGGATGAATACCCAACTTTTGTAGCAACATGGACGGGACTGGAGGAGATTATGCTGCGTGAAATAAGTCAAGAAGAGAAAGTCAATTATCATATCGTTTCACTTACTTGTGGAGCATAAGGAATAACATGGAGGACATGGGGAGATGGAGAGGAGAACGCAGTTGGGGGAAATCAGAGAGGAAATGAACCATGAGAGACTGTGGACTCTGAGAAACAAACTGAGGGTTTTGGAGGGTCAGGGGTGGGGGGATGGGTGAGCCTGCTGGTGGGTATTAAGGAGGACACGGGTTGCATGGAGCACTGGGCGTTACACGTAAACAGTGAATCATGGGACACTACATCAAAAACTAATGATGTACTGTATGGTGACTAACATCACACAATAATTTTTTTTTTTTTTAAAGCGTCAGACCAAACACAGCAAATGGCTAGACATTATTCTTCAGCTCGTGGGAGAATCAGAGCAAAGCATTGGGTAGGTTCTGTTCCCGCTACTCTCTCTTTAATCTCCTGTTGCGCTGAGCTAGGAAATTGTTCTTGGCACCCAGGAGAGAGAGAATGGGAAGAAACCCGGCTTCGAAGCTCACGGTGAGATGAAAAGGAGAGCAGGAAACTGGGGCGACCCCACTTTACTGCCCGTGCCCTTGGCTTGAGCCAGGCTGTTGGCGTGACTTGATTTTGTCACTTGAAGTTCTTCACGGAGTTGAGGCAGAGACAAAGATCTGGCAGGCTTTGTAGCAGTTCTGCGGGTTCTTCAAGGACGTGCGCCGTGGTAGGAAAATGCTTTGTAGTCATTGCACGTGGGTTACCCTCTCTGTCCACTGCACGGCCCCTACCGTCGCGGTTCTCATTTCATCGGGAGTAACTGATGTTCGGGAAGGCCATCCGCCGCGAGACCACCACTCTGCCCCAATCCAGGGACCAGTGTTCAGAAGGTACAACGGCCCCGAGGTTTCATGTGGCCCCCACCAACCAGAAGGAACTGGTAAAAGGAGGTGCTCAAAGCAAGGTTCTTGGCCAGCTCATTCTAGGGAATCACCTCGCTTAAATCTGTAAGGGAATGAAGACTTCTGCTCTACCTTTGTCTTCCTATACTACAAATTATAATTTATGTTGCAAGTAAGTTTCCATTCATATACAACGTCCTCAAGAAATAACTCTTCCCTTTAGGGTTCAATATCTTTAAAATGTTAAGTAATATTGTCCAAATGTATTTTATTTAGTATTGGTATCTATTGGTATGATACAGTAGTCAATCAAATGCCGCTGAAAGTGTATGTGTTAAAAATAGTTGTAAGTTCTTTTAGGTATAAAAACAAAAAGATAAACCACAAGAAAGTTCTCTAGATTGAATGAAAGCATTTGAAAGCCTTTGGTTGTCCCTTTTGGGCAAACTTATGGACTTGATACCTTGAAAATTTTCTGCTGTAAAATACTTATAAGTTATCAAATAAAAACCACATCTTTAAAGTTCATAACAGCTTTGTAGGAAAGTAAGAGAAATCCTCAAGGGATTAAACAAAATGGCGCAGGAACCTAGTGGTGAGCCAGCTATGAGTAATGGCTCACTGGAGGCCAATGCCTGTGTCCCCAAACCTTGTGCTTTGGTTTTAAAATCCACACAGAAGCAGAATAAAATAGCTAGGGCTCTTGGAAGGCTAGACTCTGGCTGGATCTCCTCCTGCAGCAAGAAACTCCAAGAGCCACCCTGAGCAAGAGGATGAACATGAGAAATTATCTGTCCTTCAAAGGGAGAAGTTCAGACACAGAAACCGACAGCAAACAGGCGATGACTCGGACACACACAGACACAAAGTCAGAAGCTGGGATTGTCAGACGCAGAGAGAGAACTTATGTCCAAGTCTGTGTTCAGGGGGACCCAAAGTGAAAGAATGACAAGGTTAAATTCATTCAGAAACAGAAATTTGGTCTAACATTTGAAAATCAATTAGTGCAGTTTGCCATATGCATAGATTAAACCAGAAAATCCAAAGATCATGGCAACAGATGCCCCAAAATATTTGATAAATGTTCCCGTCCTGTCAGCTTAAAGCCATGAGCGTAGTGGGATTTAAATGGGATCTACCAAAGTCTTTGAGAAAGCACAGTACCAAATGGTAGAACTTAAAATGTTCCTTTTCAAAGATCATTAAGACAATGTTGTCCTGGTACCACATACTGTTTGTTCTAGAGAATTCAGTACGAGTTAAAAATAGAGGGAATGAAAATTTGAAAGGAAAACACAAAATTCCCACAACTTGAACATTATCTACAAAGAATTTCCCTTTAACCCTCTCCAAGTTATTCAGATTGATAACAAGGTTTTTAACATAATCACTGGATATGAGATAATGGATTAAAAATCAATTTGATTTCTATACCCAAGCAATGAAGAGAAAAACAGAAATTTTATATACAGATGCTATTTACAATAGCAACAAAATATACAAGGTGTTAGGAATAAATGTAACCAACTATGTTTAGGACATCTACGGGAAAAATTAAAGAACTTTATTAAAAAACATTTTCAACTCCCCTGAATAGATTGGGAGAGACGCCGTAGTCATGGATGGAAGCACTCAGTGTATTAAAGATGTCCAATCTTCCCAAACTTCCCTAAATTTTAACAAGGTGGTTCATTAAGCTTGTCAAGCTGATTCTAAAATGTGTAAGGAGTAGGGCTGCAAGCATTCGCATGTTCCTGTAGAGGAAGGAGAAGTAAATGTTTCACCAGACAGTGAGATGTGTTAAGAGAAGAGACTACTGCAATGGCGTGACATTGACAAGGTAAATAGAACAGAGGAAGAGAGGCGAGCACGTCTATCCATGCGAACAAGGAGATTTGGCTCATTCAAGCAGTGGGGGAAAGCCAAATATTCAAAACATGCCTCCAAAAGGGTAAGAAAAACGGAACTGAGCCTCTATCACATCCATACATAAGCAGGTGAATAAATGTCAACGTGAAAAAGGAAAAGAAAGAAGGAAGGAATGCTTGTGACTTTTACAGTAGGGAATTTTTTTAAAAAGCAAAGCACAAAACCAAAAAGGAAGTTTGATAAATTTGACTCCATGAAAGTTTAGAATTTCTGCTCGTTCAGAAGACAACATAAAGAAAACGAGGAGACGGGAACAAATCAGGAAAATCCATTTTTGCAAAGGATCAGTGAACGGAGGAGGTAAGGACCCCTACAAACCAGGGAGGAAGGACCAACAACCCGGAGGTTGACATGAGCGCCATCTTGATCCCCAGTGCACGGAGGAGGAATGGCAAACGGCCCACCACCCTCCCAAGAGCCGCTCTGCGTCGGGGGCGACCGAGGAAACACAAAGTCCAGTTGTGAGACGCCATTTGCATCCCTGCGTGCAGGAAAACTTAGAGTCAACGATACCCTGCTAGTGGAATTTTTTATTGCATACTTACTTGGGAAAACAATTGTTAAAGATGTGTTACAATTAAGAATGGGCAGAATTAAGAATAGAAATTCCATTCCTGGGGCACCTGGGTGGCTCAGTGGGTTAAGCCCTTGCCTTTGACTCAGGTCATGATCTCAGGGTCCTGGGATCGAGTCCCGCATCGGGCTCTCTGCTCAGTGGGGAGCCTGCTTTCCCCACCACCCACCTCTCTGCCTACTTGTGATCTCTGTCGAATAAAGAAAGAAAAACTTAAAAAAAAAGAAAGAAATTCCATTCCTGTGTCCAGACCAATGTGTGTCAGAATATGTGTACATGTGCAAGTGATTGCTAAACGGTGCTTTAATGGCTAAGAATCACTTAGTTGTTGAACTTACATTTTTTTTAAAACAAGTAATTCTAAAATAAAAATTTCAAAAATTATAAATAGTCAAAACGGCCACCGGCAGAAATGAAACATTATTAGACATGTGTCACCGTTAAAATGAATGAATTATGGCTACATTGGCCAAGTTAGACGACTCAAGGACATCTTGTTGATGAGAGACGGAAGGATCACTGGTTGGCTGGGCTCAGGGAAGGGGCGTCAGGGGAGAGTCCTTGTGGGCACGAGGTTTTTCTTTAAGGTCATGAACATGTTCCAGGTTTAGACAACAGTGATTGTTTCACAACTTTGTGATCATGCTAAAAACCTCTGAACGGTACATTTTTATGCAATATGAATTACATCTCAAGATCTAGAACGTTGTTTAAAAAAAAAAGCAAGTGACAGAAGACTGCAAATAGTGTGATGATATCTCTAGAATGCTTGAATATAAGCACAATGCAGAAATTTACTATTTAGGCTTACGACATATCATAAAGACAAATCATAACGACAGTAAAAGAATGATAAAACCCAATTTAGAATGGTGGTAAGGCCCGTCTCTGGACTTCCAAATATTGAATCTGCTCTCTTAGTTAGGGTTGGAACTGAGTACATTGATGTCCCATGACTTTTAATTGGCATATATGTTAAACGCCCTTTTGCATGTGTGTACTATGTTGCATAATGTTTAAAAAAAAACTGTTTCTTAAGGTAAACAAAACAAAATCCCATCAAAAACGTGTGAGAAAAGTTGGAAGAGGAAAACAGGATCTACTTTGTAAGTGTGACAAGTAAGAGATAACCAGTGCCGTGCCCTGGTGCTCGACCAGTGAGGAACTCAGAAAACCGAGACCCAGGCATGCACACGGGGGTGGGTGGTGGTAGAAAAAGGTGACATGTCTGCAGGATATTTTGCGTGCAAGTCGACGGGCCCTGGCCCTGGACGGGCTGGGAGCGAGCACCGTGAGAACTGCTCGTACATCTCCAGCTGGAGTAACTGAAGTGTTGAGACCCACTTGCCAAGATAAGGAACACCACAAAATTATGTTTAGTCACCGCAGCTCAGTGTTTAACAGTAAGAGATTAGAAACAACAAAAACAGGCAAGCATAAGATGGTAGTTGAATGGGTCATGGTGCATTTGCGCAGAGGAATGGTACGCTTAAAAACTGATAGTTCAAGACACTGGAGACATTTCAAATTTTGCAAGAGGACTAAAGTCTGCCTAGGCACTATGGTTTCCGCTTTGCACGATAACATATCTACTATTTGTGGATTTCTGTATCTGTCTATAATACGTATATTTTTATATCTTTTATATATCTAAAAGATTATATATATATATAATCTTTTAGATACACTTAGTGATGGCCACACATCCAACAGTATTAGCAATGGTGCTCCCTGGGTGGTACAATGATAACGCGTTTAAATTTTCTTCTCTTCACTTTTCCTGGAGTCTAAAAATGTTCTACAATAAGCGACGATGACTTCAATAATCGGAATATTTATGTGGCATTTAACACCGCCACTGGAATCGTTGCCAGTCTCTCCGAGCATCTGTGAGACGGAGAAGGGACACGGGCTTGGGAGACGCCTGGGAAGCCGCGGGTGCCGCGAGCTGACGTGGGAGAGCGGCGGGGAGGAGAAATGTACGTGTGTTATGAAATGATTATGTGGTGCGGGTTAAAAGCCTCTCCAGCAATCCAATTCCAGCGTTCACTCCGACACTTTTAATGCACAAGCGTTACACCTTCTTTTCGAGTGGATCCCACCTGATGCCAAGTGAACGCTCAGCCCTGCGCCCGCCTGCAGGAAACCACCCGCGGGCAGAAGGCGTCTCGGGTTTTCAGACAATCTCTTTTCACCAGGTGGGACTCCAGGCACATACGTTTCTCTCTCCTCCAGCGTTCCGCGCGCCCTTCCTTGCCTTGCCCTCTCTCCTTTGCGTTCTCCATCCTTCTCTTCTGCTCTCCTACTCTTCTGCTTTTGGAAATAGGAACATCTTTTGGAATAAATACTACACGTTGGGGCGTCTTCTACAGTTTAACCATGAGGTTCCTTGGGTCCTCTCGCCGAGGTGACATGCTTCAATCGGGGCAGATTTTATGAAATAAAACTCACATCAGACAAAAGAGCGACATTAAATTATTTCCTTTCATACTATCTCATGGTAGGTTTCTGTGGAGAACATTTTGAAGCTTATTGTTTTAGAGCAGGTTCAAGGTCACAGCAACACGGAAAGGCAGGTGTGGCGAGCTGCCCACCCCCTCCCCCACCCGGAGGCCCGCAGGGGGGCCCTTCCCCGACTGCTATGGTCACTTACCAGGATGGTACAATTTTTACCAAGGATGTATCTTGGAAAGTGGATTTCAAAATAAGAAAGCTGTGTTTGCTCTGAGCTACAGAGACTTGGGGACCCATGTACTTCAGTACAGAGAGGGCGAGTGAGCCTCTCCCTTCCAGTTCACCCCCAGATCGCAGATTTCCCTCGAGATCTACAAAGTACACACTCACGTTCAGTAACTGGAAAATGAATAAAAATGTAAAGAAGACACACGCTTTATCCCGATAGGTTTCTGCAGTTAAAAATCAGAATAAACAAGTTCTACATTACCATACTAGCACAGGAGAAATGACTAAGATTTTATACATTAATCCACTTTCCTGCCAAAATGATTTTTTTTTTTCTCCCTAGAAACCTGTAGCTTTTTCTGATTGGCTTCACTCATTTTTTGCCTCTAGCCATGGTTAGAAAACAAACCATTGCTTTTCTAGAATTAAATATAGAAATAGTTACTAAATATCTACTAGTTTATACTATGTATCCACTTCATATATATTCTTCCAGGCACAACTTGATACAAAGAAGAGTCACTTTTTTAGGTGTCAACCTTGTCTGACTCCCCCCCCCCCACAGAAGACCTCAATTTCCCTACCTGACTCCGTCCCTTTCCTAGGAGGCGTGAGGATGGATTCTTCTAGAAACCTTGAGGGCAGTGAACTCCTGTACAGCTCAGAGCTCTGTAACTCATGGTCACACTCACAGTGTCGGTTTCCTGGGTCCCCTCTTTCTCCCCTGCACCCGTCTCTCCCTGCACCCAACACCCATTTCTGCCCTCCCTGCCCACTCATTTGCTGTACCCTCTGGAATTCCCACAGCTCGACCTCAAGAAACACGGCTCTGTATATCCTCGGGCGTCGGCCCCCACTCCCTGAATAGAAGGGCCCCGAGGTCTCCATGCTTGTGGTGCACAGAAGGTATGACGCAGAACACAAAAGAGTAACAACACACGTTTATTGACTATTTACAACGTGCAGGCCCTTTATCATTGAAAAAGCTTAATAGATCGCTTTATTTGAGTTTTTCTGTAATTGCAAGAATGTCCAATTAGAGGACCAAGTATACAAGCACAATCCGGAAGGTAGAAGAACAATCCTGACGAGAACAGATTGAGCACCTGCAAGGGGGTGGGTTCCTTAAGAAAGTGGGTCAAGTCAGCAAAAGCCCAGGCGGGTTCAAGGGCCGTGAAGCAAGTTCTTTCAGGCTGGGCCGTGAGGAAAGCCCGCCAGCCTGCAGCACCGAGGATGGGAGGAAAGGTCGGGCACGGTTTCTGTCTGTTCCAGAATGACGTCAATGCTCGTCCCGCGTGGTCAGTGGCACCTGACGGTCGGCTAATGGCACAACGTCTGGAAATTCTTGGCCTGAGCTCTCACCGGGAGCTGCTGCATAAACAAGCCGCATCTACCCCAGGTACTATGTGAGCAAGTTCTAACAAGCTGTCAGCTTGAGAGTCAAGGAAAGGGATTCTGACCCATGTTCCAAAAATGCAAAAGCAGAAGAGAGATAGCAAGACGACACTTTGGGGGAAAGTTGGGAATGGGGGTTCTACGATTTACAACAAAGCAGAACCGTGAGATTGAAAGGAATGGTGGGGACCCCGTGTCCGGACATGTACAAGGCCCCCAGAAGCTCCATGCCAGGGACTCCCCCAGAGTGATCAGGGGCACATGTAGATCTCTCCTTGTGCCTGTCCCTGTCCCACACAAGGGACCCGCTGGCTGGAGCCTCTCTGGTCACCAACTGTGGATGCCAACACGAGCAACACTGAGGGAAGGGGTCTCGAGTGCTCTGGCCTTTATGAGGGCTGGCCCCAGCTCAGTGGCCACCTTCACAGCCTCTGTTAAACCCAACCTGCCGTGGACATCAGGCTCCCGCCCACAGCAAAGCCCCTCCTGCCAGACACCTGCTCCCACACGCCTGCGCTAAGTGGTCCGTGCCTTTCAACCAGCCCCGTTTTCCTTCTTTGTTTCCCAAACACTTCTAGTACATTCTTCTACGTGTCATCCCACCGTACACCTGAGTCTGTGTCCTGTGGGGACCCCAGTTCTGTCCTGAGGACGCTGCTGCCCTTTGCCCCCAGGACCGGCGTGTTCTCCAACTCAGCTCTCTGGCTCCTGGTGTCCCTGGTGACCCCCAGGGCTTTGCCGGCACAGGGAAGGGAAGTGCCGCACCCATGGCATTTCCTCCGCAGGGACCCTGGCCAGTCTTCCACGTGCCTCTGGGCTGCGTTCCAACCTCCTCATCCCCGCCGATGCCCAGGGGGGAAGCGCTCTTGCCGTGGAGGTCAAGCCCCACTTCACGGGAGGATTCCCCACCATCGTCCCTGGCTGTGGTTCATCACCGCGGCTGCCGGCTGCCGCCACACTCCCCTCTGCTCACTGTCGGGACTCCTCCCCCAGTGGTTTCCTCCCACTTCAAAGGCTGCTCCTGCCCAGGACCCTCTGTGGGTTCTTCTCCCATCGCCTGTCAGTGCTGGCGTGGTCTGGGCAGCTGTGACCGCCTCTCACTCACCCTCCCAGCCCGGCACCCAGTTAACTGCAGCTCTGGGCCCCGGGCCCCCAAACTGATCCCCTGTCCAAACCTGTCCGTCTGAAGGTCTGCTGACCTCTCCCCTGGGGGGGCTGACAGCTCTGTCCCGCCCCTCGTGTCTAGAATCATTCACTCCATGCTCCCTCCCCGACCTTCTCTCAGGAGAGGGCACTGCGGGTCCCAGTCACCATGCAAGACTTTCCAGGAGCCATTTCTGACTCCCCCCTCTTTCCGCACACCCGAGCCATCCCAAAGGCAACTGAGCCATTCGTTAGAGCTAAAATTATTTTCACATCTTTGACTATTTAATAGGTTCTTGTGTTATAAAATCCAGAAAACCCCAAAAGTCATTTGGTACAATGGGGGTCCTCACCCCACTTCCCACCCCCCCAACCCAGGTCTGCACTGTCACCAGCCTTGAGAGTATGGTTCCAGAGCGTCTGTGTGTGTACACACACATTTCCTTTTTATAAAAATAGCAGCATTCCATTAAACACACTGTTCTGTGATGTCTGTCCCACCTTGCTGTGTATTCTCCAATGGGACTGCGGTCAGTGTAGATAGAGCCGCACCATTCCCATCGCAGAACATTCTGGTATGCATTAATACTACCCTTTTACCTGCTAGGTTTTATGCGGATGTGCCCTGTTTATGAAATGGGCACTTGGTTCTCATCATTAAAATGTTTTCATTATGATTATATTTAAAATTATAATCCAGTCTTGATTAGGGACACCATCTGTCTATTTCCTTGCGAGCTAATATCGATGGCTAGGTACATAGAGGAACAGACAACGTTTGATCAGTCCCAAATTGTTGGCATTCAACTTGCTTCCAAGTTTTTGCTATCCCAGGCGAGCCTGCAACAAATACACCTGCATACGTACATGTGATTTCACACAGCCCTATTTCTTTCTGGTCCAGTCATGAATGCGATCAACACCCTTGTAGAGAAATCGCCTCGTGTATGCACGAGTAATTCCTAGAAGTTAAACCGTGGGTCAAGGACCGTGGGCATTTGTCATTCGGGTAGATTCGGCGAAAGGGCTGGGTACACGAGCTTCTGTTGGTGCCCCTGCAGCCCGCTGTGGGAACCCCTCCCGACATTCTGGCAAACACGCTGTGCTATCAAACTTCTTAGTCTGAGCCAATCTGATAGGTGAGTGATTGTACCACTTTGTGGTTTTAATTTGCATTTATCTTATTACGGGAAAGGTTAAGCAGGCTTCGGTATTTTCCAGACTTTCTGCTGCTTATTTAGTTTATCGTGACATTTGTGTTCAGACCCGTTGCCCATTTTTGGATTCTTGATTATGGTCTTACGGGACCCCTCAGGTACTGACTAAAGACAGAACTAAAGCATTACCTGTGATACAGCTGTGATTACCTCCCCTCACAGAATTCTGGTTTAGGAAGTCAAATTCATCCAAATTTCTTTCATTTTCTCTTAAACTCTATGGTTTCGTGTTTTAATATTGAAATCTTTGGTTCAACTGACATTTCGGTGAAAGCAGACGGACATGCAAGCTTAATGAGTCTTCAGATGTACGTCCCGGTATGCCAGCCCCGTTTAGTGACAAGTTGTCTTCTACCCTGGTGAAGTGTAGCGCCCACTTGGGAAAGGCACCAGGTCCCCCCCGGGCGGGCAGTCGCTCTAGCTGTGGACAGAGCGCGACGGGCCCTCTGATTCGGCTATTTGCATACACGTCCCCTTCTTCCCGGTGGACTATGAGCTTCCTGAGGGCGCTGCCAGGGCTGGAAATTTCATTTCATCTCCTTACCGGCTCATTGGTTAGCCTGCCTCGTGACACATGCGCCAGGCGAGGACGTGAACATCTTGGCTCAGAGACTCGGGGTGGGCCTTGCTTCTACTCCACCCAAGCCCCAGGGGGGTGGCCTGGAGAGACCCAGAGCACCTGCTTCTGTGTGAGGTTGTCCCAGCTGACTCTCGGGGGCTTGGAGAGCCCACCTCCTTTGTAGCCTGAAATAAGCAAGTTTGCCGTTTGTCCGTTTGTCCGGGAAGGAGCTGTAGCTTTTTCTGTTGGGGTGGTTGTCTGCAAACCCGTCCCTAGAGAGGCTTAAGTGAGGGTGGCCACTGTTTACCACTCACTCATGAACCCAGCAGGAGGCGTCGGAGCAGGAGTGAGCCTGGGAAGACGGTCCCTCCCAGCAGGGCCCACTGGGTGGTGGCTGTAGGTTTGCATTGTTGGGGGTTTGCATTTTTGTCCCCAGAGGACCCCACACAGTGCCTAGCACAAAGTGAATGCTGAAAAATATTGATAAATTTTCCAGAATCAAATATTTCATTGGTTATTAGGGATTTATCACCAGATAACATAACCAGAAACCATGTATCCCACATCATTCCACACTGTGCAAACAGCTCCTTCGCCTGGAGCCTGGGGCGGGCTCAGCACATGGGCTTTTTAAAAATTAACCTAACACTGGACTAAATAGAATTAGTCATGTTTGTCTAATTAAAACTTATTTCCATGAAACAAAATTTGGAGACTGTATTTACTAGTTTCATTCCCTTGGAAGGGTTCAGCAGGTAACTTGGAAGGCGGGCTCTGGGTATAAGTGCCCTTAATCTATTTTAAATGAATGTGCCTTAGTTATAAAATGGGCACTTGGTTATTATCACTAAAATGTTTTAATGATGCATTGTCATGTTTGAAACTGTAATCCAGTCATGACTAGGAACACCATCCAGTAAAGAAAGCTGGGAGACCAAAAAAAGGGCTTGTCCCTCTATGGAATTAGCTGCAGATTGCAAACACCATTCAGGAGGCAGAAAAGGGAACTGGATTAAGAATGTAAAGGGAAGGGGCACCTGGGTGGCTCAGTCGGTTAAGCAGGTACCTTTGGCTCAGGTCATGATCCCAGGGACGTGGGATTGAGCCCCACATCGGATTCTCTGCTCAGTGGGGAGCCTACTTCTCCCTTTCCCTCTGCCTGCTGCTCTGTCTACTTGTGATCTCTCAACATCTCTCTAATAAATAAAGTCTTTAAAAAAAAAATGGGACAAGTTCGCCCAAGAGTGTTTACTAAAAAAAAAAATAATAATAATTAAAAAAAGAATGTAAGAGGAAGAGAAGAACCAATGGGAACAGCAGCGAGATTCAACAGCACATGGTTAATTTCCATGTTAACTACTCAGCGCCTAACATCAAGCACAACAAATCAAGACACCTTAAAAGAGATTCATTTTGAAGTCGCCTCAATGTACCTTGTACTCCTTCTCGTGTATCTCCTTTCTTTCTTGTGGTGCAAACAAAATCATAATCGGACAATGCTGCTACTTAGCAAGCTGAAATTCAGTTTTTTTTTTTTTTTTCCATCCCTCCTTGTCCTACAATTTTTCTGAACATGTAATGTGATGTGGTGGGAGATGGTTTGTAAAACCTTTGTGCTCAGAGATGAAAATCACTTTCTCTGCCATATATTATTGGCAAGAAGAGGCTAAAATAGCAATATTAGGAATTAATATCAACTGTTAAGAAAATTAAGAACATGCCAGATGATGGTCATAATAACAAAAAATAATTTTTGTTTCCAAATTATGAGATAATATCGAATAAAAGGTAGAGAAAAAAAGAAACTTCTTGAACATTAATCATTTAAGGAAATAATGCCTTATTATTTAGATAGAAAACCAAAAGGGCAAAGACTTACATTCTAGATAATTCCTAAAATACATTTGAAGCTTAACAAATACTGAACATATGTTTAGTGATTTTTATATTTTGGACTGAGGAAGATACAAATTCACCTGAGTAGTAAAGGATATCCCTCCTTTCCTATTATTCTATAATTAAAAAACAGTGTGACTTTAATCAATGGGGCCAAATGGCTACAAGCATATTGATTTCCTTTTTAATTCATCCTATAAGGGGTATGGGTGCCATGTTGAAATTGTAATACACTCTCGGCGTATAGAAATGTTAAAATCAGGTACAAGTTTACCAAAATAAAAACAGAAAAACATCAGCTCTCAAAATAGCAATATACTTCATTTTCTGTTTGCTTTTCAGTAGCAGTGATAAATACAGCTTTTTAGTTTTTCTATTCACCACGTAAAAAGGCATTCTCACAGTATAAAATGTAATTTTAAGACAACTTTTATATAGAATTCTCATTTTTTCCATGTTTTAGAAAGACGAGAGACTGAAATCTTAATAAAGAACCAGCAAAGGTGAAATTCTGGCCAGTATTTACACTCAAAGTGGTCATTCTTGGAACGAGCTCATTTGAACCGACCTTTCCACCCAACACTCAACAGCCAGCAGGAAAGGCCCTAAGAGCATCGTTGTTATTTTCTTGCGAACCTCGCTAACTCGTATTTCCTCAGGCCGGTTCAGTCGATATCGTTTGCTCTTAAGTGTTCTAGACAAGGAAAAAGTATAGTAACTACGTGAGCAGTTAATCGTTCTTCTTACAATCGTATGTGGGCACATAGCACACGTGAGTGGGATCGAAAGACTGAGGTTCCATTCCCACTTGCGCTGGAAGCATGTCTTTACACGGTGTCAGCATCATGGAATAATTACATATATTTCACTCGTCCCATAACCCGGTAAGAATCAAATAGCGTAACATACATGCATATACTGATAAGCTGCCCTTACCAGTTATAATATTGCTTTTTCCACATCGGCACTTTTTTTCATCCACAGGTAAATGTACCTGGAAGACACGCTTGGTGGCAAAGAAATTGAGTCTTCTGATCTTCTCGCTCTATTTAGACAGAGAACTGACCTCTAAGTGGCATTACTAACTTGAGCATCTCTATTATTTGCACTGCCTGAGGATGAATTAGAACAATTAAAAAGAAGATGTAATTTATACATTTAGAGTTGATAAATAAGTCAAGTGTATAAGTTCAAATTATTTCAGTAAAAAATAGCCACATTGGACATTTATTAACTGCCATTTATTGTTTATAGTTTAAGTGTTTTTGTTATTCTTAGCTTTTAAGATATATTTTCTTTCCAACCCATGCTTTTTCAAATTTTGCTTTTCAATATCCTTGAAGATGACCAGCATTTATTCTCAAAAAATTTGAGACTGGTAGGTCAATGTAGTGAAGAAATATGATAAAAAAAAAAAAGTTTGCTTGCGAGACAAGCAAATCTTGATTGTAAACTCACATTTACTCCAAAATAGTCCTGAGTTTAGATCCTTGTTTGTTTTAACTTTGTTGGCTAGGTGGCTTTCTAAGCTCTTAAAAGAACACTGATGTTCATTTTTTATCCACTAACTGTTCTTGTAAATACATATGCAAATTGAGATATGAAATGGATTTTAAATTTGAATGTATTAGCTTGATACTTCCCCAGGCATAAAAAAAAAAGTTTTTCAACTGAATGGAGCCTTTCGTTTGTCCCCTGATAACGCCCTGGGTGGCTCACTGCCGGTATTTCTTTGTTTTCTCTCTCATTGTTTCTAGCAGCTTATTTAAAGATTTGTGCAAAGCAAATGGATGTTAGGTTGTAACCAACTTTCTGCCCCTACTCTGACTGCAACGTCTTGCAAAAAAGCCTGCTCTGCCTTAGGAAAAAGCGTTGCCAGTTGGTGGCACCATTCACAAGACCGGGTCACATTTCGCTGTTATCTTTAGGTTGGATTTCAAAACAACTCTAGAAAACAGACTCAAAGGCGAGCCTAGAAACAGCACGTGAACTGCAGAAAAGTAGAAGGTTTCTGACTACAATCCAGCTCCACAAAACCCCGGAGCATCTGGCAAAAAGCAGGGTGGCTCGTGTCCTACTTACCTCCCGAGCGGTTTATAAACAGGGTGAAAGCTCGCTGGAGAGCAAACAGTGGGATCAATTGAACACAGGCTGATCTCTGCTTCCTAACATTTGCTCTGTTCAAGGACACACAGCGCTCCTCACTGCTCCTTCCCCCTCCCTCCTAGAAAATAGAGCTGTGTCATTTTAGAGACTTTTTTTTTCTTTTATGTCATCTGCTCATGATCTACAGATTGAGAAGCAGACAATTCTGTTCTGCTCTGACAGAAAGCCACAATAGCAACAAACAAACAACATTTTGACCCAGCAGCTAGGACACTGCCAGCCAGCACTACCCAGGGCACCAGTCTGGTCATGCAAAATGTGAGTGTATTAGGCTACAGGGCCAAGTATGCCAAGAGGGATATTCTAAGAAGGAACGCCCCTTTTTTTCCACGGTACAGTAATGTTATACAGTCATTAATGTAAAATTTTTATTTTGATCATGGAAAGTCCACGGGGAAAAAAAGGTAGTTGTTTTTTTTTTCAATTTAGAAATATATTCTCAAAATCCTAACACAACATCCAGAGGTGAACTGGTAAAAACGTTAAGTCACTAACTATAGTCACTTTGTAATTGGTGGTTTACATGTTTAAGTTTCTTCAACATAATTATATTTAAAATGAAAATGTTTTCGGTATTGGGTGAGCTGTGCTTGTTCCTACAACATAACTGAGTGTTTTCCTAAAGAGCATTAATTCAGTGCATACATTTTTCAGAAGAATTCTTATTTTTAAGTTATATTAAAAGTTACAGTAGTCTGCTCCACCAAATACGCCCATGAAAGTCATTTATTTTAGAAAATCCCTCTTTCAGAAAATCCCTCCTCCCTAATGAATATTTAAGAAAGATGTATGTATTCTTAATGAATGAGCAACATAAACACCTAAGTGGGAAGCCTTTGTAATTTCCAAGGAACCAATCTGATCTATTAACAAACCCTGATTCCTCAGACATTTGGAATGCCATGCATAGATAGTAAGCTACCCAAACAGTGCTTACATTCTCTCATGTCAATCATTCTGTTGCACACAATTAGCAGGTTACAAAATTCTTGTGAAATTTCAGTTGAAACATATTAGCAAATATATTGGTGGGAAAAAAAAAAAAGAACACAACAGCTATGAAAGTCCAGGAAGTCCTCTTATGAATTCTAGATGAGGAAAAAGGCTGCCTTTGCGTGGCTCATTCATCAGAGAAAGAGAACTGTATTAAATGAAATACATTATTTAACAAAGCAAACTGTGATAAAATGCTGTCCCTTTTTTGAAAGACTAACTAGGGGGACGCCTGGGTGGCTCAGTGGGTTAAAGCCTCTGCCTTGGGCTCAGGTCATGATCCCAGGGTCCTGGGATCGAGCCCCACATCGGGCTCTCAGGGAGCCTGCTTCCTCCTCTCTGTCTGCCTGCCTCTCTGCCCACTTGTAATCTGTCTGTCAAATCTGTCTGTCAAATAAATAAATAAAAATCTTAAAAAAAAAAGACTAAGTCTTCTGACATAAGGCTCTGAGGTTCAAATCTATACTTCTTCCTAAAGCATATTTTATGTTATGTTATTTTGTTTTTTTCCCCATAAAGCACATTTTAAATCGAAGCTATTGTAACTGGTTGCATAGTGTTCCACTTAACTATCTGCTCAGACTGTTTTTAGATACAGCTCATCCAGATAGGAAAAACTGTCAAAACTACTGGGTTAAGAATTACAAAGGGAAAGAAAAAAAAAAAAAAAGCCAAAAACCTCCCAAGCACTAAATGCTATCTACTTTTGTCCTCCTAGGTGGGTCTGCCTTCCATGAACTAGCGAAGAGAAGGATGCTTACTCTTATTTGTATTATTATTATTCGTGTTATGGATGTGACGCATTTTTAATGTCTACCTTTTTATGAAACTGACTGCTTTGTGAAAGGTCATTAAAGGATCCCAGGAAGGACATTTGTTTTAATCAAAGAATCATTGTGTAGGATTCTATGTAAACAAAACAGAAAGGACAAACAAAAAACACTCCTGGCTAAAAGATATGGCCATTTAGTTATCCGTAAAACCAAGGAGAACTTCCAACGAAGGATCTTGGACCACGAGAAAAAATTTCACCCAGGCTGCTGGCTGGCAACAGGCCATGCGAAACAGCACCCAGCCCTGCATGGAGAGCTGGTTGACAGATGTTATTAGCTGACTTTTGCTGAAAAAGTACGAGAGAACAGTTGGAAAATCACAAGGTGTCGGACAAGCTTTAAATAAATAAATAGCTTATTTGGCAGTAGAAAGGGAGAAAGACAATGAGCTCCTTCGTTGAGGAAGAAGACAGGGGTACTTCTAATTACAGAGTTCCTTACTGTTGGTTTCACGGGCTGACTTCTTAGTGAGAATGGAAATTGTGCCTCCCACCCTTGTATTTAGAGGTTCTAGGACTTGAGAATGACAATTAGTTTGCAGTTTTGCTCCAGATTTGTGATCTTCCTGGTATAAGAATGCCACTGATGTAGGTGAGAGCTTGTCACCCTCCTCCCTTGGTGACGGAGGCAGCACGTGGGGAAAGTGCCAAGTGCCAACTTAGGGCTTCTAACACCTTGACTTGAATATGGCATTTAACACTAGAATAGCCCTAAGGGAAAAAACAAACACTCCACAGATGACACTTGTTAACGTCTGAGGGGCACAGCAAACAAGGATTCAGAGAATATGTGAAAATCTAATTTTGTAGGAGAGGCCAGAGACAAAAGGAAAAGAATGAAACAACTGCAAGACATACTTTCTCGGAGGAGATCATTAGCCCACAAGGCTGAGAAGAGGTTATCCCAGGATCACCCTTGGCTAGTCAGGGTTGCCGGACATATAGGCAGGCCCATTTGGATCCCTCACAAAGTGAGATGGAAATCATCACAAAGCAGACAAAACTGGGCCACATTTCTTTCAAATTCCAAGAATCCCGTCATCTCTCTTTTCTGAGTAGACATATTGCTAGGCAACATTTGTTAACACAGAAAGGACAACAAGATCTAAAAAGAATAGAAATCCACCAAGTCTACGAAGGTGCGCCAGACACACAATCTTACACACACACACACACACACACACACGCACACGCGCGCACGCACATACAGGCACACACACTTCACACGACGTTCCAAAAGGTATTATTTTTCTAAGCATGACTTAAAATGGAAGATCGACTTTAAATACACGTCTTTGAGGCAAGCTCTGTCCTTCCAAATTCACCGTACTCTACAAGAAACTAACTGTATTCCGGCTAAAACCCTTGTTATCTTTGTGTAAATAGGGCTCTTTTGGCACAGAAGATCAACTGGCAGAATCCTTAAGTCACATGCGGACAAATATGTGAAAATATTTATTACCCTTTCAAAAATCACAATCTTAAGTTATTATCCTTAGACTTAAGATTTCATTATATTTAAAATAAATACCTTTGTAAACTATAGAGGACATTCAAAGGCAAACTTCCAGGACTTAATAGAAAATAACCAACATTATTGTTTCCAATTATTTCACGAAGACACACAAATTAGAGGAACAGAACAGACAAGGGCTGGTTTTGTTAGCCTTCTCGGGTTCCGCAGGGGCCCGGAGCCCACGCCGCTCTCCGCTCAGGGACGTGCCCCCTTTACCCCCCCCCCCCCCGCCCGCTGCCCCCACCGTGACATTTAGGCGACGCGGCTGCAGGGCTGCTTATTTGTGATCGACTTCGAAAGTCACAAAAGCCACCACAAAAGCCCTGTAGCTGGAAAACACTAGAAACGCTTCTTCAAGGGCATTTTCGAGGAGGCCGTCGCCGCCCGCGAAGGGCGCGCAGGTCTGGAGCCTCCCGCCCCGCGCCCGGACGCGGGGGGCCGCGAGGGGCGCGCGGGGAGGGCCCCGGGCACGGGGACCCGGGCCCGGGCTGCGCCCCCGCCGGCGCCCGCCCTCTCCCCGGCGCTATGGAAACCGCATTCTTGCGCGCCTGCTCGCCCTGCCGCTCCTCCGACCACATCCCGGGCCGGGGACGGCAACTTCCCGGGCTCCCGACAAGTGAATGGCGCTGATGACGCCCCGGAAGAGCCCGCGACCTGGGTGCGGGGGAAGGGCGTCCCCGAGAAGGGGGGGGAACCCCGGGAGCCGCCCGAGGGGACCGCGGTCCGGGGTCAGGGGCGCCGCCCGCGCCCCTCCCCTCCTGCTGGGAAAAGGCCCCGCGCGGCCACCGACCCGGCGCGCTCCGGGGACTAATGGGATGCTCGTAAACAAGGCGCGGGCCGGGCTCCCGGGAACCACCCAGGCGCACACCCGCCGCGGCGGCCGGGCGCGCGCCCACCCCGAGTTTGGGCGCCAGATCCGCGCGCCCAAGTGCGTGATGGAGGGAGCGGGGGAGGCGAGGGGAGCCGAGTTCACGGGTCTCCCCAGCCCCCGCTAGGGCGGCGGCAGCGATGTGAGGCCCGAGGAACGGCGCTGCTGCCACCTCCCGTCCCCGGCGCCCAGCCCCGGCCGGCGGTCCCGGCCCTTGATCTCCGCCGGCCCCCGCCCCGCGCGGCGTCCCCTCCCCCGGCCTCCTCCCCGGCGGAAGCTGCGAGCCCAATTAATTGAGTCCGAGGCGGGAGGGAAGGGCCCTCCGCGCGGAGGCCGGCCCCCGCCCCTCCCGCGCGCCCCTTTTCCCGCCCTGGGTGGCATCTCCTCCGCCGGCATCCACAACGAGCCTCTGATTAATGAGGCTCGGGCCGGCCCCCACCCCGCCCGGGCCCCGGCCTCCGCGGGAGGGGGAGGGGACGGCGGGAAACGCAGCCCCGGGAGAAAGGGGGGCGGGGCGGGGGCGCGCGGCCCGCCCCCCCCGCGGCGCGCGCCCATTGGCTGCGCCGGCCGTCCGTCGGGGGGCGCGGCGCCAATGCGGGCGGCGGGGCGGGGCGGCCGCGCCGTGTGTGCCTGCGTAACGCCGAGTCACATGTTGTTTTGCTCTTCTTAGTTCAGTCACTCGGTGCGCGATGTGTTACTCACTGTGCGGCGGGGACCGCGACGAGCCCGGTTCGCCGTTGGCAGCAGCAGCAGCGGCAGCAGCAGCAGCCCCGGTGGCGGCGCGGACCCCGAGTGCCTGGGCGCACCCCGGCACCCCGGAGCGCGGCGCAGCGGCGGGACCCGTGCGGCTGCGCGCGCCTTAGGCTCGGCCCCGCGGCTCGGCGCGGGGACCCCGACTCTCGGCCCAGCCAGCGAGTCCCCAGGCGCCGCCCGAGAGATCTCGCCCGGGAGGCAGCGGCCGCGGGCAGCCGGGCCGGGGGGCGGCCACCGCCCGCGCCGGGCATCCTCCGGGGCCCCGGAGCGCGGAGGGCGCTGCGCCACCGCTCGGGGCTGGCCCCCGCGGGCCTCCCCCAGCCTTCCCCACCTCTGGGCCCGAGGGACGCGGGCTCCGGCGGACGAACGCGGGGGGGAGGGAGCCGCCCCCGCCCGCGCCCCCGCCCTCCCCCACGCGCGCCCCCAGCTCCTCCGCGCCCGGCCGGGCGGCGCGGCCTGAAACGCCGGCGATGGCGAGCCCGCCGCTGCACGGGGCCCCCGGGCCGGCGGGCGGCGACGGCCCCAACCTCAACAACAACAACAACAACAACCACAGCGTGCGCAAGTGCGGCTACCTGCGCAAGCAGAAGCACGGCCACAAGCGCTTCTTCGTGCTGCGCGGGCCCGGCGACGAGGCGGCGGCGGCGGCGGGCGGGGGGCCGGCGCCGCAGCCGCCGCGGCTCGAGTACTACGAGAGCGAGAAGAAGTGGCGGAGCAAGGCGGGCGCCCCGAAGCGGGTCATCGCGCTCGACTGCTGCCTGAACATCAACAAGCGCGCCGACGCCAAGCACAAGTACCTGATCGCGCTCTACACCAAGGACGAGTACTTCGCGGTGGCGGCCGAGAACGAGCAGGAGCAGGAGGGCTGGTACCGCGCGCTCACCGACCTGGTCAGCGAGGGCCGCGCCGGCGACGCGCCCCCGGCCGCCGCCACCGCCGCGTCCTGCAGCGCCTCCCTGCCCGGCGCCCTGGGCGGCTCGGCCGGCGCCGCCGTGGCCGATGACAGCTATGGGCTGGTGGCGCCCGCCACGGCCGCCTACCGCGAGGTGTGGCAGGTGAACCTGAAGCCCAAGGGCCTGGGCCAGAGCAAGAACCTGACGGGCGTGTACCGCCTGTGCCTGTCGGCGCGCACCATCGGCTTCGTGAAACTCAACTGCGAGCAGCCGTCGGTGACGCTGCAGCTGATGAACATCCGGCGCTGCGGCCACTCGGACAGCTTCTTCTTCATCGAGGTGGGCCGCTCGGCCGTCACGGGCCCGGGCGAGCTGTGGATGCAGGCGGACGACTCGGTGGTGGCGCAGAACATCCACGAGACCATCCTGGAGGCCATGAAGGCCCTCAAGGAGCTGTTCGAGTTCCGGCCGCGCAGCAAGAGCCAGTCGTCGGGCTCGTCCTCCACGCACCCCATCAGCGTCCCCGGCGCGCGCCGCCACCACCACCTGGTCAACCTGCCCCCGAGCCAGACGGGCCTGGTGCGCCGCTCGCGCACGGACAGCCTGGCCGCCACCCCGCCGGCCGCCAAGTGCAGCTCGTGTCGGGTGCGCACGGCCAGCGAGGGCGACGGCGGCGCGGCGGCGGGCGCAGGGGCGGCGGGCGGCAGGCCCGTGTCGGTGGCCGGGAGTCCCCTGAGCCCCGGGCCGGTGCGCGCGCCCCTGAGCCGCTCGCACACCCTGAGCGGAGGCTGCGGGGCCCGCGCGAGCAAGGCGGCGCCGGCGCCGGCAGGGGGCGCCCTGCAGCACAGCCGGTCCATGTCCATGCCCGTGGCGCGCTCGCCCCCGGCCGCCACCAGCCCCGGCAGCCTGTCGTCCAGCAGCGGGCACGGCTCCGGCTCCTACCCGCCGCCCCCCGGCGCCCACCCGCACCTGCCGCACCCCCTGCACCAGCCCGCCGGCCAGCGGCCCTCCAGCGGCAGCGCCTCGGCCTCGGGCTCCCCCAGCGACCCCGGCTTCATGTCCCTGGATGAGTACGGCTCCAGCCCCGGCGACCTGAGAGCCTTCTGCGGCCACAGGAGCAACACGCCCGAGTCCATCGCCGAGACTCCCCCGGCCCGGGACGGCGGCGGGGGCGAGCTGTACGGGTACATGACTATGGACCGGCCCCTGAGCCACTGCGGCCGCCCCTACCGCAGAGTGTCGGGGGACGGGGCCCAGGACCTGGACCGAGGGCTGAGGAAGAGGACTTACTCCCTGACCACGCCTGCCCGGCAGCGGCCGGTGCCGCAGCCCTCCTCTGCGTCCCTGGATGAGTACACCCTGATGCGGGCCACCTTCTCTGGCAGCTCCGGCCGCCTCTGCCCGACCTGTCCCGCGTCGTCTCCCAAAGTGGCCTACCATCCCTATCCCGAGGACTACGGCGACATCGAGATCGGGTCCCACAGGAGCTCCAGCAGTAACCTGGGTGCCGACGATGGCTACATGCCCATGACCCCTGGCGTGGCCCTCCTGGGTGGGGGCAGTGGCAGCTGTAAGAGTGATGATTACATGCCCATGAGCCCCACTAGCGTGTCCGCCCCGAAGCAGATCCTGCAGCCTCGCACTGCTGTGGCCCCAGCCCTGCCCCCCACGGGAACCGCGGTACCCGGGCCCACCCCTACAGTCAGCAGGGCGTTTCCAGCGAGCGGGGGCAGCTACAAGACGAGCTCCCCAGCCGAGAGCTCCCCCGAGGACAGTGGGTACATGCGTATGTGGTGTGGCTCCAAGCTGTCCATGGAGAATGCCGACACCAAGCTGCTCCCCAATGGGGACTACCTCAATATGTCCCCCAGCGATGCCGGTACCTCGGGGACCCCTCCCGACTTCTTCTCGGCTGCCTTGCATGGCAGCGGGGAGATGCTCAGGGGAGTCCCCGGCTACTGCTATAGCTCCCTGCCCCGCTCCTACAAGGCTCCCTACACCTGCAACGGGGACAACGACCAGTACGTGCTCATGAGCTCCCCCGTGGGGCGCATCCTGGAAGAGGAGAGGCTCGAACCACCGGCCAGCCCGGGGGACGCGCCGTCCAGCAGCGCCTTCGCGGCGGGAGGCGGCCACAGCCAGCCTCCTCACCCAGTAGTGCCTTCGCCCAGCAGGCCGAGTGGCAGCAGCGGCGGCCGCCCAGAGGGCTTCCTGAATCAGCGCGCCCGGTTAGTGCGGCCCACACGCCTGTCCCTGGAGGGGCTGCAGACCCTGCCCAGCATGCACGAGTACCCTCTGCCGTCCGAGCCCAAGAGCCCCGGCGAGTACATCAACATTGACTTTGGCGATGCCGGAGCTCGCCTGTCTCCGCCCGCGCCTCCGCTGCTGGCTTCCGCGGCCTCCTCGTCCTCATTGCTGTCCGCCAGCAGCCCGGCCTCGTCCCTGGGCTCCGGCACCCCGGGCACGAGCAGCGACAGCAGGCAGCGCTCCCCGCTCTCTGACTACATGAACCTCGACTTCAGCTCGCCCAAGTCGCCCAAGCCGGGCACCCAGAGCGGGGACCCCGTGGGCTCCCTGGATGCCCTGCTGTCCCCCGAGGCCTCGTCCCCCTACCCGCCGCTGCCCCCGCGCCCCGCTGCCCCCGCTTCCTCGCTGCAGCCACAGCATCCCCCCCCGCCCCCCCCAGGGGAGCTGTACCGCCTGCCCCAGGCGTCCACTTGCCAGGGCCCCAGCGCTGCCTCCTCTTCGTCCTCAGAGACCGGGGACAACGGTGACTACACCGAGATGGCCTTTGGTGTGGCTGCCACCCCGCCACAACCCATCGCGGCCCCCCCGAAGCCGGAAGGTGCCCGTGTTACCAGCCCAGCGTCCGGCTTGAAGAGGCTGAGTCTCATGGATCAGGTGTCAGGAGTCGAGGCCTTCCTGCAGGCTAGCCAGCCCCCGGACCCTCACCGGGGAGCCAAGGTCATCCGCGCAGACCCACAGGGGGGCCGGCGGCGCCACAGTTCCGAGACCTTCTCCTCGACCACCACTGTGACCCCCGTGTCCCCGTCCTTCGCCCATAACCCTAAGCGCCACAACTCGGCCTCCGTGGAAAACGTCTCTCTCAGGAAAAGCAGTGAAGGGGGCGGCAGTGGCGTCCTGGCTGGGGGTGACGAGCACCCCATGTCCCCTCGCCAGTTGCAGCCGCCGCCCCCCCAGCAGGCACGCCCATGGGTACCGAGTCAGCCGGGTGGCTTGGTGGGCTGCCCCGGGGGCAGTAGCTCTCCAATGTGCAGGGAGACCTCTGCCGGCTTCCAGAATGGCCTCAACTACATCGCCATCGACGTGAGGGACGAGCCTGGGCTGTCACCAACCCCACAGCAGCATCCGCATCCCCAGCCCGGAGACAAGAGCACCTGGGGCCGGACCCGCAGCCTCGGGGGTCTCATCAGCGCTGTGGGGGGCAGCGGTAGCAGTGGGGTTTGCGGGGGACCAGGCCCTGGCGCCCTCCCCTCTGCCAACACCTATGCCAGCATTGACTTCTTGTCCCATCACCTGAAGGAGGCCACCGTTGTGAAAGGTGAGGCCCTTGGATCTCGTGGTTGGCGGGTGGAAGGGTGGGGAAGTCCGTGAGCAGGCTCTGGGTTCACTGCCATTCTCTTCTCTGGTACCTTGACCTGAGCGCCAAAATACTGGACCAGCCTCCTTGTTTTGTTTTCCTTGGGGCTCCTCCCCTGGCTTCCTTCTTCTCCAGACACCAAGAGTAGTCCGGTGGTCTTTGAGTCGAAGGTGAAGTTTCCCACTCAGTAGACTCGGGTTTGTTTTTCCGGCCCAGCACCCTCTTCCCATTGGTTCCCAGGGCGGTGTCTTCCCAGGTCAGCTGCCCCACAGTGCCAGCTGCGGGTTCTTGACCTTAAGTTTGACAGCTGCCTCACCTTCTGCTTTGTTTTCCTGGAACCATGTCCCACCTGATCTTTGTGGCGGCTCAGAGGTTATCACAACAGGTCTGCAGATCATTTAGAAAATGAGTGTCCGTTTTGGTGGCTGCAGCAGGGAACAGTGAACCATATTCTCTCCTGAGGGTCTGAAATGGGGACGGTGCCACGCACGGCAGGAAAGCGGCGGAGTCCAGGTCTACCTGGCCGTCACCTGGTCCGAGCTAAACCCGGGTGGCGGGGTTGCCCAGGTTCCGATGGCTGAGTCTAGGGTGTGGCCGAGACTGCGCCTTCCTAAGAAGGCTGTGTTGATGCTGCTGGTTGGGGGGCGTCCTCTGAGTGCCCTGTCCCCCGTGAACCTCCCCTGAGGAAGTTACCTCTGGGGCCTGGCCCAGATGCAAGCAAGCGAAGCCTCCAGCGGGCAGACCGCAGGCCCTGGTGCAGTTCAGAGTTTGCCCAGGTGATGGGAACGTGCAGCAGGGTCTAGTATCAGTGCTTTAGGGAGAACAAGAAGACGACCTCACAGGTCTTTTCCAGAACAGCTGGGCGTGACAGTGCCATCAAATACCCACGAGGAGGGAGGGGTGTGCTTGCTTGGCTGGTGGTGTGTTCTGAGGATCTCAAACTTCAAATGGCTGGGGGATGGGGGGGGTGGAGAACAAGGGGGAGCTAGGGTTCATTTCCTCATTTTCTTTGGTGGTGGTGGGTGGGCTGCTAGGCAGGGAGAGGCTCTGGGGGGACCATAAGATAAATCCCAAAACGCAAAGTGGCAAATAGCGTTCCGTAGCCTGAGTTCTGTGCTGGCCTGAGGTCAGCAGGCTGCAGAGGGTCCGAGGGGATGATCTCAGGGGCTTGGGGATCCGTGTGTGCCTTTTGTCCTTAAAACAAACAGAGTAGCAGAATGCCACCTGAGTCCAGCATGGGGTTTGGAGTTTGCTGGGACGGTTGGTCCCTGGCGCTCGGAAGTACAGCGATAGGGTAAACAGCCAGTTGTCCTGTTAGGACAGGGGAAGAGCTGTTTGGCTTCATTTAAAGGGAGTTACCAGGAGCATAGAGCTGTGACATCTGATTAGATCCCGTGGAACTGGTCGGAATGTATCCCATAACCGGCGACTCTCCACTGAAGGTCACTGCGCTTGGAGTTAAGTGAAGCCCTTGCAGATACTTCTGAAAAATGGCTTGTGTGTGTCCTGGGGTGGAAGGAAGAGTCGCCTGCCAGGACACAGACCGGAGAAACGGCCCCCGCAGTACTGGAACTGGGTCGGGGGAGAGATGCATCCTCACAAAAAGTTGTTTTCGTCTGCCCAGATGGGTGTATAGGGTATATGCCCTAGTGAACATGAAAGTACATTTTGCTGAAATCTGATTCTAATCAGAAAAGCAGCCTGAGAACATAACACCTTTTACGCCTTTTGGGGAAGGAGGCAGCAAAAACCTGGACTGGACCGCGCAAGGCCTCGGGAGCGGGTTCTGGCCGCATCAGGAGGAGTGAGCTGGGGTTTGCGTGGCCAAGCCTGCAAGAATTCAAGGCCTTTCTGATAAAGGAGATACATTCGGGAGCGTGATTCGTGTATGATAGAATGAGCCTTTGCAGACTAGAGAAAATTTTAAACCTCAAGGGAGGAGTTTAGTTGGAGACCTGATTTTGCTTTGTTTTGTTGGTTTTCCCACCAGTATAAAATTCCTTTCAACCTATGGGATTCAGGACTCTGAAACCGAAGCAGCCGGTCACACGCTGCACGCCGGCTGAACAGGAATGAGGCCGGGATTTGCTTGCTGTTTTTCCAGTCTCTGTGGGCATTATGCTAAGCCCCCTGGTAAGAAGGAGAGCGACTCTTTTTAAGCAAATAGAGAGCTGTGATCCATTGTGGTGCCCAAACCAGTTTTTTAAAAGGACTACATGCTAAATAGATCTAGTAAACGGATGTGACACAGAACCGGAGAACAGGAAGGACAGGGATGTCGTCTTTATGGACGTGAACCTGAGTTGTGGTCTGCGGAGAAAGGAACTCAGGGAGCGTCCACTTTTATGTACCTCACGTGCGCATGTAGAAGTTGGTTTGTGGTGCTCGTAAGTAAAAAGTTCCCAGGAGATGAGCGTCCTTTGAGAGAATGATTTATAGGGAGGAAGACTTGCAAAGCGTTTCTTTGAAGATGAAATAGGAGAACTTCCTGGGTCATCGCGTGCGCTGGTCTGGTGCTCAGAGGAGGCTTCTGTGCACACACTGAGCTCCTCGGCGCCCGTGAGGAGACGTCATTAATTATGCCGAAGCCGAATAATTTGGGGTTGTTTGGGCAGGGCTTGGCATTTGCATAAGCGGTAACAAAGATACTGGTTTCCTGCAAGGCTTGATGGCTGTTTACAGTAGGATTGGGGATGGTGGGATTTCTGTGCCTTAGCAAAGGAAACAAGTTAGTACACCTTAGGGGTGTGTGTGTGTGTGTGTGTGTGCGCGCGTGCGCGTGCGCTCTCTGGGTTAATATATAATAATATATGTGATACAATAGTTATATATATTAACCCAGAGCAAATAATAATTGAACTCTCAGTTACGCATCTTACTTGGGAGCAAGGGAAGGGTCTTACTGTGTGTTCTGTGTGTGCGTGTGTGTGTGTGTGTGTGTGTAGAAAAATCCAACCCATTTGTCTGAGCGTTGTTGTTTCCGAACTGGAACTAGAGTACGGATCTACTCTGTTTCAAAGCAGCATTTGAAAACTAACTGTATACATTTTGTCCTATGATTGGAGGTTGCTGTATGTTGTAAAAAGTGCTATCTCAGTTTCTGTTCCTCCGTCTCGGGATTTTATTCTAAAATTGGTTTTCATGTCTGTGTAAGACAGGTTAGATAAGAGTTACCACTGAAGCATCTGTATTTAAATTCTGTTTGCTAAAAGGACTGTTCATCCGCGTCCTATGGCCAGAGAGTCTGGGGATAAGAGGAATGTCTCCAAAGGAACAATATAATCACGATTTACGTTTGAAAGGATTGCCTATTGGAAATCTGAAAGCAAAGAACATGAATATTTTTAGAACCCCGGTGAGATCCCTTGACAAACCACATGCCCTTTGTTTTTCTGTTGTGCGTGGTCTCCTGCTTTGGTTGGCCAGCTCCTGTGGTAATAAGATAATAACGGACGCCGCTCCTGCCCTGTTCCCAGGAACAGAGGACTCAGGTGCTAATGAAAACACACGGGCTTTCGTGAATGAAAGTCACGTGACTTGGTCTACTTCCTTTATTGGAAGAGAAACCTTTACAAAAATAGTACTTCGTAGAAGGAAGCGTAGTATTGTGGAACATTAAACCAGGAATCAGGAAACCGGGTTTCTGGTTGCTGATCTTAATGAGTCATTGTGGGACAGAGGAAAACCATTTAACCCCACTTTCTCACTTTCTCTGTCTGTAAAATGGGGTAATTATGACTCTCTCCCTTCCGTGTCCTTGGCCGCTGGGCGGTCCAGCAGATCATAAAAATCAAGAACAGTTAAAGTGCCCTTCTAGAGGGCCCTGCTCATAAACCATTGATGCCCTTGATACTTACTGCCTTGAAACCATGAGTATTTACAGGAAAATCACTTTTGCCCATGACTGTTCTTAAAAAAAAACCCCAAAACCTCAATCTGAAAATGGAGCTAATACCCTTTTAAGAAACGTGTGTCTTTTTTGCTTCCTTGCTAGTTCCACTCCAGTCTTGAAGAACCGTGTTTCCCCCCCCTTTACTTAACTTGAGATGTTGTGCATAGATAATTATCCATTGCAGAGAAGCAGAGGTTAAATTACATAGGAAAATAACAGTTGAGGAAAACAGCATCCTAATGCTGAAACTGCATTAAGACTGCCCTTTTATGATTTGTTTATATGTAAAAGATACTGTCAAGATGAAAATTTGCAATTAGAATATACATCTTTTTTTGTTGTTGTTGTTAACGGATAGTGTTGACTCTCAGCATGGGGTGTATTGAAAGGAAACCAGAACCTTCAACTTTGAGCTGCTGAATCCAGTGTTGGGCCTGGGTTGGTTCAATTAGGGTCGCCCCTCCTGCAGTTTGGGGTTGTGTAGTTGTCAGACACCATAGGGGAACCTCCGAAGTTTGCTAGAGTCATTTGCTCTTCCGCAGTCCCCCTCCCCCACAAAAGAATTCTCATAGATAATTAATGTTTTATTTTCTCTGGAGCTCTGTGGATTAAATGAATCTCTCTTTTTTCTGGAGAGGAGAACTTGCAGCAGTTTAACGGACACCATGAGTATAATGGGTTTTCTGTTAAAATTCCCACTAAGGCATTTTCTGTAGAAGCATAGTTCCAGGAGCTGGTTAACTTTTGGTATCAGATTTGGCACGTGGAGAGGGTTCTTTTTGTTTTGTTTTTTTGGGTAGCGCAGAATCAAGTGTTCCCATTTCACCTTAGAAACTTAAGGGAAAATGTAACTTTACTCTTACCTGCGTTGCCAAGTAGAGTGGGGAAAACTCAGAGGGAAGTAGAGCCCCGCCCAAAGCCCGTTCTCCACCCGAGTCCACTCATAATAGGGGACTTCACTGCCGATTTTGTCTAGTAATACGGGGGGAGGATGTGTATTTCTATACAAGACGGGGAGCGCATCTTAATGTTGGCTTTTTTAGTAAACAAATGAAAACAGAGTGTTCTGACCTTCCCGTATGATCCGTTATAAGCATGTTATTGATCAGGTCGTGGGTTTTCTGAAAACACACTCTCTGAATTTCAGTGGGGGAGGCTCTGTGTTAGTTTTACCTGCAGACTGAGTTCAGTGGGGAAATGGGGGAGTCCTCGTCAGGACGGGGGAAATGCTGAGGCTGGACCTTGCTGGTGATCATCGGATTATTTCTCGATAGCCGCAGAGACTTGCTTGAATTGGGCGCAAACCTGAAAGGCACAGAAGGTTTGAGGAGAGGGAGCTGGAACAGACTTTGTACGCTACCGTCTTGCTCAGTGGAAGCAAACAATACGGGGTCCTTCCGGGTGTGGTGATCTCGCTGCCTCGTTGAATTCCTTGCACGGAACGCTGAGATAGAACTGGGTCACGGTGTAAAGGCTGCGTGTTTACAAGTAATAAAATCGGCAAGTTAGTGGTTCTGATTTCTTGGCGATTGGACTGGAATAACACTAAGTTTGCATAAAGTTGCTTTCACATGTCCAGAGACGTGGTAAAACTCCCGTCAGGTGAATGCGTCTTCCGATTTGCCACCTGCCCTCTTTGCTTACGTCACACATGCGTAGACGCGCACAGAAAAGACTTACAAAATAGTCTTTGCCTGCTGTGCTTTTACTGAAATTTGGAATATTTGGTCAAACTTTGTGGTAGATCTACTTTAAAGGTTCATAGCGCCTTGTAAATACTGGGTTTTATTTTAGTGTTGATTTTATTTATTTTTAAGGTTTTACTTAGTTATTTTAGAGATGGGAGGAGCAGAGGCAGAGGGACAAGCCGACTCCGTGCTGAGCACAGAGCCCCACTCGGGGCCCCATTGCATGACCCCAAGATGGGGACCCGAGTCCAAATTGAGAGTCTGATGCTCAAATGACTGAACCCAGGGACCCCTTTAGTATTGATTTTTGAGTATCAAATTTTCCAGAAAGAAATATTTTGTGTGTGTGTGTTATGGGGTAAGGGCCTCCATGTCTCCTCTGGTCATGCACCAAGAGGCTTGATGTGAATTTCTTTTTAAATTGAAACTCGAATATTGAATAATGACATATTCTCTAATCATGTTAAAACTTTAAAACCACAAGTACAATTAAAGTCTTACTGGTGCTTTAATCTAGCCCCACTGTTGGTATTGGTATAAATCATCGTGTGAATTATTACAGTCTAGGATTAAATTTCAGTTTTTTTAATGTGTAAGAAGGGGGATTGTGAAAGATTTCATTATATTATGTGATTTTCATAATTACCTTAAAATCCATATGTTTATCTGAAGGATTTATGCTTTTCCTTAGTCCTAATGCATAGCCTGCCGTGTTTATGAGTGTGAGATAGTGCTCTCTCCCCGCAAATTTATCAGTAGCTATTTTCAGTCCATCTTTTGCCTCCAGTGGTGGGTAACTGACGGTCCCAGAGCTTGAGGGCAGCTGCAGCTGGAGATGGTGACATTATAACCATTATCCTGATCAATATTGAAAGATTATTGTGCGTCCCTATCCCCTTTAGGTCAAAGGAATTGTTTAAAATCCAGAAAGTGTTTTCCCACTTTGTGGTGGAGAGACATTTTCCTACCTGTAGTATCACGTAATGCCCCAAAACCCAGTGCCGCAGGAATCTGCTGCTGAGGGAGGCCCCGGGACTTGCCAGGTTCCCCGAGCCGAAAGGAGGACTGTTGGCAGTCCCAGCGAACGGTCTGGCAGCGTCCTGGGGCTCTGCGTCTTCGTGCGCTTTTCATTCTGTCCCATGTCTCCCGGTGTCTGCTTCCGAAGGTCCCAGCCAGTAGTCACGTGCGGACTGGACTGTGGACCCGCCTCCGGCAACTCTCCCGGGGACTGTGTGGTGTTGTATCTCACTTGGGGATAGTTACTTCATTTCTCTCTCTCTTTTTTTCTTCCGTGTATTTATTCATTCCCAAGAAAACGTGGGCAGGTGAGCAGGAAGTAGGACACGGGAGGACCGCACCCTAACTTTTTTAAACCAGTGATACGCCCGGCATTGTGAAGAGCTTGGAATCTGGTGGGTCTTTGATGGCTGTTATGGTGTCGCTGGCGTCGTTGTCTCGGGTTGTTGGTTGGTGACAGGTTCTGGAGGTTTCCAGGCTGGCTTCCCGGCATTCTGGGGGTCTGCGGCGAGAAAAGCTGCAGTCCCTCCAGCTGTTTTTACTTCAGCAAAGCTGGCTGTGCCTTACACTGGAGAAGACACCTCCCTGCCCTCCCAGCCCCAAGTGCATTCAGACTCCTTCCACGAAGCGGGGGGAGAACCCACAGGGAATCGAGTTGAGTTCGTGTGAAGGGAGAAGAGCTGGGAAGTGTTGGTATAATGTAACTCATTTAAGGTTGTGAACAGGGAGGCTGAGGGAGGTCAGACGTCTTCTCCAAGGTCGCCATTTAATTAGTTGGTAGAAATGTTTGTAAATAGTATCAAGAAAGAATCGAGTGTGTGCTCTCTCTGTGGGTCCTTTGTGTACTGATGAGTAACTTTGTTCCGGGGCTGCCATTTGCTGCAGAACACCTCAGTGCTTGTAGAAGTGCTATCTGCCTGTCTTACTTGGGGACACTGTGCTCCAAGCATGGACTAAAAGGTCTGGTCACCAGAAGTAGGGGACGCATCGAAGCAAGGCCGTGGGCTGTCAGTCTGGGAATGAGCCCGCTCACGGCCATGTGGGCAATGTTTACTGTGAGGCAGAAAGGCGAAGGTTTGGCTGATATTCAAGATCATGTACTTACTTGTTAAAAAAAAAAAAAAGAAAGAAAAGAAGAGAATTCCTGGCATAATTCAAATGGAAAATCCTCTTTCATCTGGGGAGACAGATGTCCTTGATCTCTGTGATGGGTTCAACCTGCACAGTTGTCCTGGTCATGGCTTGAGGTGTCTTTATGATGTATTCATTCTATATGTGAAATATCATAATCTCCTCATTACGAATAAGTCCATTAACGGTTTCCTAAGAAATGAGTCATTAACCTCTTTAATGATGAGTGTATTTGAAAACTAACCAATTTAGAATTTGCCTAAGGACTGATAAGTTAATTCATCAGTTTTTGCTAAGTGGTGATCTTCTGGGCACTGGGTCCTTTCATGAGTGCCTGTCTTGTTTGCAAGACTTTTTTTTTTTTTTTATCATGTAACTGAAGTTTTACACCAAGAAAAGTGGTTTTTCTACCTTCCTAATGATGTAACTGCAACCCCACTTTCTGAGGCATAAGGGAAGGCGTCCGCCAACCTGAGCTCAGAAGCTGTCCGTAGTTTTAAGAACCATAGTGGGGATCTGCGGTCTTGTGCCGCTGTGGGTGACTTGGTTTTGTTTGCATGAGCTGCTGGTCCCTCGCATCCTTGGAGAGACGACTTCCTTCCGAGCAGATGGCAGCCTTGGGCCCACGCGCCTGCCTGGTAGACAGGGAGACCCGGTAGTCTACCCAGCTGTGCGGGACCCCGGGCCACCTGCCGCGGGGTGCTCAGCGAAACGGGACACTGCCCTGCCCTCCCCGTAAGTGCAGCTTTTTGGGGAGCAGGGAGAGCAGAGTTCAGAGTGCCCCGTCTCTTTGCTTCTGGGTCTGGGGAGTACTTATCAGGATAAATAGAAAAGCTGACCCATAAAGACCGTGGTGTGCCCCTCTGTAGGGAGTCTTCAGAGATAAGCCAGCAATCTTTCCCGGGGCGAGGCTTGGATCCCTTCCATAGAGCACCCCTGGAACGGACATGGCTGCCCTGCCAAGTGTGCGGGGTGCGGGTGCGGGGGATGCCAGCCAAAGTAGGGACCGCAGTGTCTCCCCCCAACCCCACGAAGCCCCGGAATTCCCAGGCCTGTTGGAGAAGCCACGGCCACACCCCCCGGGGTGGGGGGTGGGGGGTTTGTCCCCACTGAGGGGTCTGACCAGCACCTCCTCTCCTGTCCCCAAGCAGGGTGTCGGGCACCTGGTGGGTGGATGAGTTGGGGGAATTGTGAGGTGGGGAAGCCGTTTTGGAAATAGGCCTGGATGTTCTTATTAAGTTTGAAAACTAAGCAAATCATGCTTTAGAAACTCTGAGCAACAAGCAGGATTAAACCAGGCAGGGATTAGTGTGTGTGGAGCAGCTTGGTTTTGTTGAAAGGTGAGAAGCGGAGGCACGAGGACGTCGGGACCTGTGGGCACCGTGGAGCTCCTGGACTCCTCGGGCGGGTGAGGTTGCTAGAAAGTGGTCAGTTTCTTACGCGGCAGCCTGGACGTGTGTTTCAGAAGATAAATCACTCAGGCGACTGGCAGTGGGTGCTTCTGTTTTATTCTTACATTAGAGTAGCGTGTTCAGAAATTGTTTTCTGGCATAAATGTGACCAAAAATAGCGCTTTGTGTACACAGATGAAATGGAAAACAAAACCATTCGCTACCCTCTTCCGGTTGTATATATCAAGTAAGTTCGAAGACATGTCTTCAAAGAGTTTCATTCGTTTGCTGAGTAGACTTCTAAATGTACAGTCAACTGAAAATATTTAGGTAGGATTTAGCAAAATATATTAGTTGCAATACTGCAAAAGCTGTATTTCTTCCTTTTTTAGGATATTGTAAACCCGGAGGGTACGGTTGCATTATAGTTGGCATCAGAAAACTCACTTCAGCTGATTTAGTTTAAAAAAAAAAAAAGAAAACTTAAATAATGCATGGTGTGGACATATTAGATATGAAAGCCTGACAAACTTCTAAACATTAATGAATTTAAAAACATTCTTTAGCTTTTCCTTACTTTGACAGTTTTTCAAATGAGCGCTTTCTTTCCAAGTTTGAAGTTTGTGTGACTTCCAAATATAATGACATTTTGGTATTTGGGGTCATATCAGAATTTTAAAGAGGCAGAAGAACTGACTCACCTTAATTCCATTTTACTTCTTATCATTATTTGCAGTTTAGCTTATCAGTAGGGCTGGTTTATTAGTAGCCTCCGTTCCAAATGAAATAACCCCAGCAGTAAAATACCCAAGTTTCTCTGTTGTGGAGCATTTAATTAAGTTCCTAGAATAACTGGCTGATAAGCATTCATCTCCACACTCTGGAGTCTGTCCCCTTCCACGGGAATGTTCAGAATTCTTCAGGTCTTAAGCCATTTCCTAGAGTCAGAGACGGTTGAGCCGTCACTCGGTTGAGGTTCAGTGTGTCCCAATGTCCAAGTCCTCGCAGGGGCGATGGGACGCCAGCCTCTGGCCCCTCGGAGCTCCCCACACCCGCTGTTCCTGGGGCACTGCTCCGAGAGGTGGGTGTCCACCCTTCGCAGGGGCCGGCCTCACCGAAGGTTCTGATGGGGGAGCATCTCCAGCGCGGAGCCCCTCCCCCGACACCCTGGGGTGACTTCCCAGGATTCTGGATCGTTTTCCGGCTCAGAAGCAATAGCTTTGATCTTGCTGGGGTCCGAGCTGCTGGGTGTAGCCCACTACAGCCTGTGCCCTGGAACTGTCTCGGGATCTGTCTTTGTACCCAGTCTTCGCTGTCAGAGGGAGTTTTCCAGAAACTTCCCGCACTAGGTTAATGGCTTCCCTTTCCTGAGTCTTCTGGTTCTTCTCGGCCCACCACCCACTGCTGCTTCACAGAGTACATGCTCTCTTCAGTTGGGCTGGTGGGAGTTCTTTCTGTGAGCTCATCCTTTATTCTGCAACCCCATGGGGAAAGCTCACGTTTGAAATGTTTGCGGAGGCTGCTTGCGCGCCGGGGTGCCCTTCCGTGAAAAGTGAACCTGGAGATTTTAGCCACTGTCCTAACAATTTCCAAATTTGCTTCAGACCCAGCTATAACACACCTTTGATGGTATGCAGGTGGATCTGAAGCCCCTTTTGAATGCCTAGATCCTGTCCTTTTATAGACCTCGTGACCTAGCTGGGAAGGCCCCTCCCTCTCCTGGGCGGAGGAGGGTCCCGATGGCCACCAGCATCCCCCTCTGCTCGTGGAGCCTCCCACTCCGGGACCTGCTGCTGCTGGAGCCCCATCCTCTGCCACGGTGGCCAGAGGCGGGCAGTCCATCGGCTTGGCGGCTCTGTGTTACCAGCCCATCAGGCTGATGTGGGAAGTAGTTCCAGGCAACTTTCCTGTGCTTTTACCTTTTAATTGCTCATTGGGTGGTTGGGGCCTTCACATAGGGGCTGCTTGATAGAAGGAAGGGCAGTGGGTGGGAGGGACAGGGGCAGAAAGGTCAGATCTGCCTTCAACTTGCAGATTCAATCAAATTGTTGAATATTTTTTCATTGCAAAGATGCCAATTGTTACTTGTTAAACACTTAAAATGTTTCACGTGTTCGAAAAATATTAAAGTGTGGGTTAAAAAGAAATTGGTTTGGTTTCCATGCTAAAAAGAAAAGTGAAAGGTATTCAGTCTCAGGTCTGTATTTGAGACCCAGGAAATAGATTTAATTTTGAAATGGGTTCATACGGTGAAGCATTGCAGGTAGTAGTAGATGCTCCAGAAAATAAAGTGGGGAGCAGAGAGAGGAGAAAGGGGACAACTTGAAGGTGATGAGGAAGCAGGTCTTGTAGCTGTTTGGGGAGAGAATCCACATATGCAAAGGGAACAAATAGCCATGCAAAGGCCCTGGGGCAGAAGATTGCTGCCACACTCCTGAGTTAGAAACGAGAAGTGGATCCGTGTGACTCATGAGGAGGGAGAAAGAAAGGCAGAGCTTATCAGGCGATGAAAGAGGTGACAAGGGACAGTGACCTGTAGGGCCCGGTCAGGGTCAGCTGTTGTACAGCTGTCAGCTCGTATTTAACAGTATAGAAGCAGAGTAGAATCTTCAGAATAACACACAGAGTATTTAAAAACCTTCCTACCGGAGTCATCTGATCCTTCCATCTTGTGGTTCTTGCCTGGTGAGGGACATGGCGGCTCTTGACGTTGCTTCTCCAAACTCACAGAGAAGATGGCAGAAGCCCTTAAGGTGGGCCGAGGCCCTGCGATGCGACGGGGTGCGGATAACGGAGATAAGCAGCCAAGCCCCTGCCCCCGCGAGGAGTCACGTACTTGGCTACACAAACGTCTGAAGCACCTCGGAACTTATGAGACGTTTCTGAACGTGGTCGAGTGCTCAGGACCTCCTGGGAGGGAGGTTCTTGTTGTTCTTAGTTTTAGAGGAAAAACCTGAGGCTGGAGAGACCCACTGGGCCGGGACGGTGGCGCGGCCCTGGTTGTTCTGCTGCTGCCTGGTTCTGGCTCTTCCGGTTGACGCAGTGGCTTCCTTGGGGTGGGGGGAAAGGCCGTCACCCCGACAAGACAGACCGTGGCTGAGTTGGGAGCTGGGTCAGGGCCTCTTGATGCCGCTTATGAACGACCCCTGAGCTGGGGGCCCAGCAGGCTCTGCTTGTCCCAGGGAGTGCCCGGCTCTGGCTGTGCAGCGCACTGGCTCCGTCTTCCAGCCGATGGAGAACCAAATCTTCCCTGTGTTCCGTGGCAAGAACCCCCGACAGGACAGTGCTGGTGCTGAGTGAGCTGGGGGCTGCGGACACCCGGGGGGGAACCCGCGGCCACTGGGAGGACCCGCCCACCCAGCCTGTGTGGGAGGCAAAGGCACGTTTCGCACATGGATTTGTGTGCAGTTACTTGTAGCTTCTGTGGTTCTCAGACTTGACGTGGCGTGGAGGTCCGTCTTCAGGATTTAGGTTTGTTTCACTTAATTTCGGTGAACTGTGTACAGAATACGGTAGCAGACATAGACCGTGTTCGGCTCCTCCGTCTCAGTGGGACGGATGGCCTTCTCCCGATGGCTTACGTCCCTGGGAGCAGGTCCTCCTCCGCTTGGGGATGCTCTTGCCTCGTCCAGGCCAGAAATGGGAAATTTCAGTTTTCGTGCTCAAGTGCGTGTGCTAGAAAGTATGTCTGTGCTCGTGGGTCTCCTTGATTTCTCCGGGGCCTAAACTCTAGAGAACTTGCTGCGGAAGGCCCCACGGCAGCGAGTGGCCGGAGTGGGAGGAAGTGTGTCCCTGAGTGGCCATCTGGCCCGCGTCCAGGGCCTTCGCAGACATGCGTGGCTGAGGCGCCGTGGACTCCACAGTGGATGGCTGGCAGAATCCCACACTCCAGCCCCTGGGGGTCTTGCTGTCGCGGGCAGTGTTCAGAATGAGGCTGTTTTCTTCCCATTCCTCTTGGGCTAGGCCACTTCGAAGCCCGATCATGGTCAGTTCAGTGCATCAGGTAGAAGTTACAGAATGGCTTGTTGCTCTCTAAGGAAAATCATGAAAATAACCATTGTTTTTCTCTTAATGCCTGTGGACTGTGTGTCACCGACTCCTTGCACTGGTACCTGTGAGTTGGAGGAAATGATCCCGTGGGTGGACTGTCGCGGCGGGCGGGCTGCGCTCCGGCGTGTGATGGAACCGCGGTGAGAAGCTTCTGTCTGCTCTGTCACATTTTTGTCATTTTGGTCCCTAAACAGGTGTCTAGGGAAGGTGTGTGTTTTTTAAATCCATTCTAAAAGTCCTAGAGAATTCTGTCCCGCTTGGAGGGACTGGGGATGTGATGACCAGGCCGGTCCGCGAGCCATCCAGCCTTCTCGCAGTGGAAGGAGAGATGTCTTCATACCCAATGTCCTGTGTCCCCCTCCCCAAGCTGTGTCTTTCTCTGCTTGGCCGTTTTGCTCCTTCACTGGGCTTTCTTCTCGCCAGAGGAGAGGGACGGGTGAGAGACTGTGGGCTCCTGTCCCCAGTGTGCCGCCATGTGGGCGGAGCCGGGGCCCTCCATCCCCGCGGGAATCTCTCCCATGCCAGAGCGCGGCAGCGGGTGCTCTCCTGGCTCTGGGCGTGTCAGCCGTGGCCCTGGCCTCCAGCAGGCACCCGGGGCCAAGGTGTTCAACTTGCCTGCTCTCTTGGATCTCCCGAGCGGCCGTGAGAAATCCCAGGCTGGGCCCCTGACCAGAGCCCGTCCTGTGGGAAGCCCCTCCCAGCAAGCCAGCATGGAAAATGCCCACTGGGTCGGGCCACTGCGTTCTGCGCGGGCGGAGACCCTTCCTCTGGGTAGACAGACACCTGCTGTGCGCGTCCGGCTCTGCCACTCTAGCACTCTGACGGAGAGCGCGTGCGGCACCCCACCCTGCCCTAGGTGCTGTATGGCTGGGAGCGGGGTTGTGGAGGTGGACCCCCGCGGGCTGGGGTGGGGCCGGGGGCGGGGGCAGGAGCCACCACCGTCCAGTCCCCTTTGCCCGGGAGGCCTGGCCGTGCACAGCTGTTGTCTCACGCGATGTTACTTTTCAGTAAATGAACTTGACAGAGATGGTTTGCAGCTTAGCCTTGGCATTTGTCGTTCCTGAGACTTGAATAAATGCTGCTTTCTTTGGGTGTGGGTCTCTCTCATGGACCGTGGAGCCTCAGTGCTCATCTGCGGTTTGCTGCGCTTTTGTGCGTAAACCGGAGACGCAGAGGCCCATGCGGGTAGCCCCGCCGGCTGGAACCCAGCTAGCCGCGCGCTGGCGGGGTTCGCTGTGCACCCGGAGAGGCGTGGGTGCCTGCCCTGCCTCACGCGCCCGCAGGGGACCTGCCCGCGGGGGGACGCCTGCGACCCCGGCCCCATCCGTGCATTCTGCCCCGCAGCGAGCCGCTGGCGTCCATGCAGCGCTGGGAGCGGGCAGCTGCGACCAGCCCGGAGCCACCCCGAGAAGCAGTTTGGCTTCTGTCCGCTTCTGTGCAGTTACCCCGAAGCTTACTCACGTGGCTCCGGGAGCCGCTTGCCCTTGTTTCTCCGCATTCAGTGGTTCGTTCGCTGCCTGCGCGTCCAGCTCGTGCTGTCATCCGCGGGTGGGATTTTGAATGCAGGGAAGTGCTGGGATGGCAAGAGGTCGCGGCAGGGCGCCCCGGGAGCGCCGTGGGAGGACTCGGGTTGGTGGCCCAGGGCTGCGGGTCTTGCTAAGAAGTCTTTGTAGTTCGCAGGGACGGGTGGTGACAAGCAGATGTCGTTTACAGGAGCTTGAAGGAAGCTAAGGGACCCAGCCGCAAAGCGCAAGTCAGGCCAGTGGCATGGGGTCCTCTGCACGCAGAAACTCAGGTGTATCCTGGACGGTGCTGACTGCTTTATGTGTAACCGGTCCATGCACAGTCTCATTTGGTAGCTTCTCCTTGGCCCAGGGAGGAACTCCGCGCAGGACAATAAGGTCCCCGTTTTCAGAAGGAACGGATTGGTCAGTGCCAGATCCTGGGCCCCAGGACCCTGACTCCGGTGGGACCCGTGGCCATCCACCGCCACGTCGTACTGAGCCATTGGAATGGCATTCGGTTCTAAGGGGTGGGGATGGCTTGACCTGAGTCACTCCTAAGCTCCCAGGATGCTTTGGAGATGAGTGGTGGTGGGAATGAGCCAGGGCACAGCAGGGCGGGACCCTCAGCCTTGACTTTGCTGGGGGATTCTGCCCCTGAGGGCTGGCTGCCCATTCACACCAGAGCCTTTAAATGAGCTCAGTTCTGAGCCCCCGGGAGACAGCAATGACACCCCGTATTATGAGCATGTTAGGGACAGGGAGGGAGTCAGCGGGGAAGCCGTGGACGCTCAAGGCTGTCAGGCACGTTTGTGCACGTTGGTGCCCCGTGGAAGCTCCTGGCTAAAAGGGAGATGGCTGGGCAGGGGTGAGGCGGGCCAGGGGTGGGGGGCAGTGGATTCCAGAATCTTCCTGTTGCCATTAAATGTTTCTTTCTTTTTTCCTGTAATGAAAGACAAGTGTTTTACTGCTTATTCTCTATTTTTAATACATTTCCAAATTACAGTATTATTGTTAAATGTGAAAACCAAAGTATATTTTAGAATCCTGAGGCCATCCCTTTTTAACTACTCTCCTAAGTCTGTTTCCTATTCAGTGATATTATAGAGGGGATCTGAGTTGTATTTGGCATAATTTCAGACTTCCAAAAAATGCTTATTTCGGTTTCCGTAATAAAAACAAAAAAGGGATGAAATCATAAAGCTAAAATAACCCCCATAGCAGTTCTTAAGTATTTAAGTATTTGAAGGAGAGAAAGGTGCATTTGAAATGAGATACAAAAACAGGATATTTGGGGTGAATATATTTTGAATAAATTGTTATTGTACATGCCTTAATTTTGAACGAAACACATAATATTTAGGTTTGAGAACTTCAGATAACAATAATGTAACAAACACTTTTGTGGTCTACATAAAATACATATTCTTTATGTCAGCGTAAATGTGTGAGCATAATAATATGTTAAATCCAAGGAAAGAATTACACCGTTCATGGGATATGTGCACTTTTAATGCACGTGGTGTCACTTGGCTCAAGCATTCTTACTGTTTCATAGGTTAGAAGCATAACGCTTATATTCCTGTTCTTAGATGGCCCCAGAAAGAGAAAAGACTTGGACGACATATCGTGAGCTCACCTCTGTTGAAGGTGGGTTATGTTTCGTGATAATCATACGCACTCAGTGCTTACGTGTTGTGTATGGAGAACCAAGCAAGAGGAGCCATGGGTAAGGGAAGTTAATCCCCAAAGCGTGCTGGCCTCATAATGAGTGTGTGACTTGCTTTGTCCTTTTCAGCAGGGCCTGTAACAGGATAGCGTGGTTTTTAGTCCGTGGTGCTGCGTTTTAAAGGACGGAAGCTTGCAGATAATCTCCAGAGGGAGAATCAATTAGTCTCTAGGTGTAACGCACAGATGGGAATATATGGTGTTATTTTGACTGCTTCAGCCTCCTTTGTCCTCAAAGTTTTCCTCCTGTCCAGCGGCAGGCAGTCTCCAGGACCACTCCCCTGTGCTGCTGAGTGCAGAAGCGACCATCTGCTAATGAATGAGCATCTGCTCTGTTCCAGGAAAACTTTACTTACAGAAACGGGCAACAGGTCAGATTTGGCACACTGTGTGGGCCTCTGCCTAGAATGCCTGCGTCTCTCTCTTGCTCTCTCGCTCTCTCTGTCTTGTGAACTGAAGAGGCTTTTCTTTTCTGGTGGGCCTCAGACAGTCCTAAATATTCGTTCTCCTTTAGAAGAATTTTTTTTTCCTTTTAAAAAAATTTTTTTTTTTTTAATAGCTTTTCTGCCTGTGAGAGATGGCGTAAACCACATGGGTCTTTATTTCAAGATAATTCATTGAGGCTTTAGGAAGGGCCACCAAGCATTATACAGAATGCTGGGGACAGGTAGGGTTTGAGGGCTCCACTCACAGGGGACACAGGTTTGTGCGGCCGCAGCCCGTGGCCCGGGCAGTGTTTCGTGTCGCTGGGGAGAGTTCTGGAATGAGCCCTTGGGGCTGTGTAAAGAGTGTAAACTCCAGGGACCCCATCACAGTTACAGACCCTCTCTCTCCCTCCCCAGCCCCACTCCTCTCTCCTTATTTGTAACAATGGACAGTGACGGCCCCAGCGGAGCAGGGAGGGGGCCCCGGGGGACAGTTACAGTCCATCCTTCACTGCTGACCAGTCTCTGACGCTCCGCCATCTGGTTGGTACCTAGGAAGGTCTGACATTTCATGGTTGAAGAGCAGGGTCCCCCAGGAATTCGGGGGACCTGCCCCTCAGGCGAGCATCCTGTTTCTCCTGCACTGTTGGACGCCACGGCCTCGCATACAGAGGGGTGCTCGCGCCGTGGCACAGCTTGTAGGAAGTGCACGTCGGACTCCCTACTGACAAGCACAGGAAGGAAACACGCACGTGCGGTAGGAGTCTGCTGGGACCCCCAGCCCGGGACCCCTGGGGGCTCTAGTGTGCGGTGATTAACACAAGGTCTCACCTGAAGGTTTAAACGGGAGCGAAAGGAGGAGAAGCCCCCTTTTCTGACCCCAGCCACTTCCCAGGGCTAGACCATCTCGTCCCGTCTGTGCTGTGTCATTTCCATCGAGTTTCAACTTGGGGCTGGGACATTTCTTCAGCAGCAAGCGGTCAGGATGGAATGATCTTACTTGTCAGTGGAAACGGTGATCTCATAGGACAGACAGTTTGAAGTCTCTCATGGGTAGGGTTGGTGAAGTAATTTGCTGCCCCCGTTTGTCCTGGGGGAACGTCTTCCCTAGTTTCCTTTTAAGTTGTGTGTTTTTCTTTTTTTTCTCCTATTTAAATGAAAAGTTCAAGTAACCGTTTTTCTTAGAATCTCTGGCTTGTTATCACATTTCACTGTACTTTTTTTTTTTCCTGCTGGTATAGTCAAGAGAGCTTTGCCTTTAGTCAAGTGTGGAGATACTGTATTATCAGGGTTATTTTTCTAGGAATTTCTCATGTAACTGAAAAGTTTATGTTCTCCTGTAAGTCTGTGTTTAACATCAAAGGTTTAAATGGGCCAAAGGGCATGTCTGGGCTCATTGCAGGTTTCTTTCCTCCTAATCATAGTTGCCGCTGGAAATAGAGGTTTTCATTTTGAGAATATGTTGTTTCTTTGTCATGTAAGTTGTCCTCTGTGGCTCTCCTAAGCACCTGCAAGGGTTACGTCGGTCCGGTTGGATCCAGGTCGGGTCCCTGCTGCTGTGCTGGGAGCTCCCTGCACCGTGGAGTCGGGTGTGGGGCTCTGTCTTTGTGGGGCCCCACGCACATCCCCACCCAGCCTGCCCCGGGGCTCCACGTGCAACGCGGGTGGGAACTAGGCTCTCTGCAGAGGAAACCAGGGCCTCCCCGGGCTGACTCGCCACCACTCAGGGCTGTGCGCTGAATTCTGGCGCTGCGATATGCACCGTGAAGCCACCCGAACCCACAGACTCCTGAGAAATCAAAACGAAAATGTCTTGAGCCAGAATGTGTATCGAAAATGCTGCTTGAATTAATTTGCCAGTGCAGATTTCCCCGATTTATCTCTAGAACATTCTAGACGCGAAGCGCACCATATTGGGAATCCTGGAGCCCCGCGCACCGAGGACACAAGTGTCCGTGTTTCGACGTTGGTGCTGTGCGTGGCAAAGACGCCTTCCCGCTTGTGTTCATGACAAGGTCTTCAGTGACTTGTTTTCTGTTTCTGCTGCTGCTTTTTGTAGAGCAGAGCAGACTGAAGGCGGGGTCTTTAATGACAGGGCCCTTGCTCATTTGCATTCTGATTGCTCTTTCAAAGGAAAAGTCCCGGGATTATCCCTCCTCCCAGGAATGAGGGTGTCAGGCACGAGGAAACATGTCCTTCCTGTGGCCATCATTTGTCACAAGATGGGGAGTAGCAGGCCAGGGTGACTTGTCCAGTGGAACAACTTGGATCTTGTTAATGCAAGGGTTTTTTTTTTAATCAACTAATTTTGGGCGCCTGGGTGGCTCAGTGGGTTAAAGCCTCTGCCTTCGGCTCAGGTCATGATCTCAGGGTGCTGGGTTCTCTGCTCAGCAGGGAGCCTGCTTCCCCCTCTCCCTCTGCCTGCCTCTCTGCCTACTTGTGATCTCTGTCAAATAAATAAATAAAATCCTTAAATAAAATAAAATAATTTTAGGGCCGTGCTTCAGTGAATGGGTTTCTTTCCAAAGCAGTGTCTAAGCTGCAGACCAGCACTGTGTGTGATGATATGACAAATTCAATGAATGCCAATAAGTTTAAATTCCTTGGAGACGCGCACCCCCAGGATAGCATCCAGATATCCTGGTGATCACATTCACGAGCAACGTGTGGTTCTCGATGTTTCTTTTTTTGTTTTGCTGCTACACCTAATGGACTCAAGGGGTATCTTCTGTCCTGATGAATATTCCGTGTGGAATGATCATAAAATTAATGATTTATACTTTGCTCCTACTAGAATTAACATAGATAATAAAGCCCGTGAAAGTTTGCTGGTATCACCCTTAGAAAGCATACGTACTTAAAGGCGAGGATGTCAGGTTGGTCATGTTAGAAGACTTTTTTCCTAGTCTGGATGAAGCAGATTAATTTTCAGGAGAGAGATCATTTAACTTCCTCTAAAAGTCAGTAAACAAAGATAGAGGCAAATGTGCTTGGTTCCCAGGCTCCAGGGAGGGGGGAGTGGAGCAGAGCAGGGTGCGGTGAGGCAGGCAGCCTGCCGATCTGGAGTTCCGTGTCTGGGAGGCCGCTGCCTCTCGACCCTCGACCCTCGGAGCCCCGGCCCCTTTCCGTTGGCCCCTGCCCGGGGGCTCCCCCTCCCCCACCAGCACCCCGCAGCCAGAATGAAAGAGGCCCCCCTGTCCTTGTAGCTCCTCACAGCGTGACAAAGCACAGAAGGGAAGGTTTTGACACTGGCTGAGGGATAAAGTCCCGTGTGCCCTGGAAGGGCGCTCCGGGAGGTCCCATGCTGGGATCTGGGTCTCAGGACGGAGCGTCCCCTCAGCCTGTGGTGTGCATGGCCACCAGGCCCCCGAGAGTAGGCTGGTACGAGCGGGGCACGTCCTCAGGAGCGGCTGATGCGGGTTTCTGGGACTGTGCTTCCGCTTGGGAGATGGAGGGATGCACTTGCTTAGCGGTTCTCGAGGCGGTGGGTGTGGGGTTAGCAGGAGACAAGTCCGCCACGTTTGGCTGATCATTAAAGTCAGCCGCAACCCCAGACCTTCGTGTTGGTGGATCCAGTGCCCCGAACACCCGCTCAGGCCCGCCGGGGACTCACCTCCCACTCAGCCTCAGAACAAAATGCGAGCTCGTGTTTGGGGAGAGGTGGGAGTCCGAGGTGGAATTTGGCAGCGCCCGCGGTCGGAGGGGCCCCAGCGTCCAGGTTCGGCCGTCACACGGGCTTTTGCGGGGACGACGAAGTAGTGGGGGTGATGCAAACAGACCACTCGGCAATTTGATTAAAAAGCCAGGAAGCTTTGGGCACCCGGGGGGCTCAGTGGGTGAAGCAGCTGCCTTTGGCTCAGGGCACGATCTCGGGGTCCTGGGATCGAGTCCCGCATCGGGCTCTCTGCTCAGCGGGGAGCCTGCTTCTCCCTCTGCCCTGCCAACCCCTGCTCGTTCTTGTTATTGTGCCTTCTCTCCTCCCAAAATGAATAAAATCTTAAAAAAAAAAAAAAAAGCCAAGAAGTTTACAAAGAAAGGCAGTTCGCTATGAAATGGTGAAGTCTCCAATTCGGTCTGACCGTTGAAGAACACAGGAAGTTAAAAACATGCCGGAAACGATGGAAATTAGGAACAGGTTGAAGAAGTTTGATCCTGGTCCCTGAAGGCAGGAAGCTGTTAGGGCGGGTTGGGGTCCGACAGCTGCGTCATCAGTAGGCTCCTGGGGGTCAGTGACCCAACCTGGCCCGGGGCGGCGAGGCCCATGGGGAGGGTGTGGGATGATGAGAGTGTCCCTGCAGTAATGTGTGTGGTCCTGGCCGTTTTGGGAATGCGATACATGACCCAGGGGGATGGTTTTCCGAGGCAGTCCCATGTTCACTGCCTGTCCCATGTTCCCACCAACCCCCGATGGCGTGATTTCTGGGACGTGCTCCCGGGCCCTGGTGTCTGTCCCTTCGTGAGCTTTCCCCTGCAGCCCCTGCTGAGAGCCGGGACAGCAGGCTGGCCACTGGGTCCATGGCTTCTGTCCCCGAGGGCAAGGGCAGCGTCCTTTCTCTGTGTCCAGTCCAAGCCTCACCAGAGAGCATGCATGACCCTCTCAAGTCACTAGCCCCGGGCCGTGCTTCCAGAGGCGAGGAGTGTGTGTGCGGGGGCTGGGGGGTAACCACCCTAGAAAACACAGTGAGGAGATGGTTCTTCCCAGAGTGCATCATGCTTGCAAGTGACACGGGTCATGAGGGGACTTTTTCTCACTCAGGATGGCTCTGTTCCTGTGACAGTCACCACTGACTTCTTTCCTTTCTCTTCCAGAGTGAGGATCTGTCTGGCTTGATCACTATGACGTCACACGTCTGAGAATGACATCAAAGGAAGATGCTCAGTGTGGGGTTTTTTGTTCTGTTTTTAAATCTGAAGCTGCTTATAATTTTCTTTTGGATCTGAGCAATGACTAGGTTTGGGAACATCTGCGACCGTATTAGACTCTGAACCAACAAGACAAGGACGCCTGCCCCTCTCCTGGCTCCCACGGTGGGGGAGGGGCGCACTCATCACTCTGCTGTTTGTGCTGTGTTTTGTTTGTTTGTTGACAAAATTCACCGAAGAAGTTACTCTCAAGAAAATTGGATGTTCCCATTGGCCTTCTAAGTCACGGCCAGTGTCTGACTTTCTTCTTACTTTCATTTTGGCAAAGCAAATCGATCCCTCGGCGCGCTGGGAGGTTCTCCCGATGCCCGCGGAGGTGGTGAACTCTGGCATTCGCTGGCACGCACTCAGACCTACCACAGTCCTACCTCAGTTCCAGGTGAAGCCGGATTTGTGCGGGGGGCTGGCGGGACCTCTGCGCGTCTCTGCTGAGTGCGGCTCGAGGACGGCCCTTCAGCCTTATTAACTGGTCCCAGGACGCATCCGCTCCGTGGGCTCCAACCCAGGTTCCTGCGTGTTTCCTCCGACAGAGCCCAGGGTGGGACTGACGTTTCTCGACGGAAAGGCAGTTTGGGATTGGACTTCGAAGATGGATTGATAAATAACGATAATGATGTGTAACTGAAGCAACCTACTTTTGAAAAAATCATCAACTATATTAGGGAGTCGGGGGGGGTTGGGGCAGGGGTAAATGTCTGTTTTTACCTTCAGCAGACGTGCTGAATCTTCTCTGTAGATGTTTCTGTAGGTACTTCAAACTGCAAAAGCCTTTGGTCCTGTTCACAAGCTCAGATGTCTCTGCTGTCCTTAACCTTGAGCTTGCATTTCTTTAACCAAAAATTCACGTAGGCATGCTAGCGATCCCACGGTGGTCACAGCTTTGGCAGATTTAAAAGAAAAAAAAAAGTGTGTTATCTTTACTTGATGCTGTTGTGTCAGCCAATGAGGCTGTCCTGAGTAACAGTTAAAAAAAAAAAAAAAAACACAAAAACTCAAAAAAAGACAAGGGAAGCAAAGAACTTGGTAGAAGAGCTGTTCTGGCCCCTGTGTTGTTAAGGGAAGAAGAAAAAGGAGGAGACAAAGAAAAACCTCACGGTACATCTGACTTGTCGAAAAGTTCCCAACAAGACTACCCTCATTATGTGTTTGCAGTGTTCTGATTTCTGCAGGTGTTACCCACCACTGCTGACCTTGACCAGCAGAATGTCCTGTCACCTCGCTGCCCCCGTGACACATGGCGGAGGGCTGCAGAGCCCCTCCCATGGGCACATCTGCAGTGCCTGTGTGCTGGGGGGTAGTCCTGTAGAGGTTACACTAAATCATTGGAGATGGGAGCTTTTTTTTTTTTTTTTTGGAGAAAAAATATATATAAATATATAGATATATATGACTATAGAATAATGCATTAATAAAATGAGGCTTTTTAAGAGGAAGACCAAAAAAATTCAATGTCTTAAAAAAATATTTAATGGCAATGCAAACGTCTTCCTGCTTCCATGCTGACTTCTAGAACAGAGGATTGTATTGCAAGACAAAGTTGAATGTAAAGTGATCCCCCAGAACATTTTTAAAGTTTTACTTTTCTAAAATTACACATCGCAACAGGTATGGACCATACGATGTCCGCGCAAAGGTCAGTTTCAGTGTAGGATACATACACTTTATGAAAATGTATAAAACATCCTGAAATTTGCATTTAGTTTTGGGGACTCGGGACCGGTGGGTGGTGTTTGCTATGTAGTCCCCCCCGGTCCAGTAGGACTGAGTGCGGACCCTTTTGGCTACAGCGTGCGCACGTCTGGCGTGGGTGAGTAGGCTCTACACTTAGAGTAGGTCTCGGCACCTTCCCCGTGGCTCCCGTTCATACCGCAGCTTACAACAAGCAGAATAAAAAGTTGATAATATACTAAATTTTCCTCTATCCTGTACATTTCAAAAAAGAAAAAAAAGGCATATGCAATATTTACATTTTTAATTTAGTTTACAGAATGGAACCAAAATGTATAAATGTTATGTTTGCTAAAACTTCACAATGTATATTAGGTCTTTGTACATTTTGCCTGACTTACCTTAAATTTAAAATATTTTTTGCTATATAAACTTTAACAGTTATTAAACAGTGTTTTCTTTTTGGCTACGTATTGTTTCTGGATATCAAGATGTTAAATATATTTCTTGCTATTGTGATATGACGAAAGACTTACTTGCTCTGTCTTCCACTGTCCACGCTGTACATAAAGCGTCGATGAGACAATGCTGGAGACGGCGATAACGGGCCTAGAGTAGTGCATTGTACTTAGTCTGTATTGATCATGGATGCTCTCCTTAACAGCCATATGCAATAAAATAAAATACATTATTTATGAGATGAGCGCCTGGAGGACGTCTTCTTCCGCTTGGATGTGGAGTTTCACGTAAAGCCGCTCCTGCTGTTTGAGAGTGAAAAAGTAAACACGGAGCTCTTCAAATACTTTGATGCCTCGTAATTTAAATGTTTTCATCCCGGGAGCCTGATAATGGTCCCCAAATGATAGAACTTATGAAAAGGAAGTGTATTAGGAAAACAAAGATGTTACTTACTTCGCAAACACACAGGCTACTCCCGGCGTGCTGGCTGCCCGCTGTTTGGAGTCCGTCCCCACACCAAGTCCTTTGTAGTCCCTCACCACCGCGGCGGTCGAGCCCCCGACCCATTTTACAGATGACACGGTGGGAGGGTGGGGAAATGGAGCCCTGAGCCCAGGAGCCAGGGTCCGGGCTGATGGCGACACTCATGCTCCTGGCCCTGCCGCCTCCTGGGCGTGCCCGCGTGAGAGGGGTGAACCGAAGCCGGGAGGCAGGGTCACTGTGGTGGCTGGCAAGCGCAATTTAGGAGGCAGAAAATATAAAAATGATGACTCTTGATTTTTATCGAGAACAACTTGACCTCCTTGTTGGAAATAGTTTTTCTGCCCCTCCACGTTACCCTCACGTCACAGGAATACAACACGTGGGTGTCCCCTCTTTTGAGCAAGTAGAACCGGAGCAGTTGGGAAGACGATTTTAAATGTTGGTTTTTAAGTTCTGAGACTGACGTCCTCCGTGTAGGGGTGTCTGGGGACTTGGAGGTGGCAGGACGGCCGGATGGAGGTGGGACATATGATGCTGTGACGGGGCGGGGATGGGGGGCTCCCGTTAGCCACAGGGGGAAGATGGCCTGCCAGGTCTGATGCCTCTGAAATCTACTTTAATGAAAAGAGCAGGTCATGGTCGCCATTCTGGGAGAGTCATATAAAGTAGGAACCGGTAAATGGATTTACTCAAAAGATCTCATCACAAATGAAGTGGGGACTCACTGCCAAAATCTGCAAATGCCAGGAGCATTCGCTTGAAAGTGATCTAGAAACTCGGAGGAGAAGGCAAAGTGTTGTAGGATGGAACGATGGGAAGGGTGGAGATCCCCCTCTTTGGGTTTTGGGAAGAGCGTGGTTCTGACCCATGGAGGGTCTCTGTAGTGAGCTTGGGAGAAGCGTCTCGCTCCCGGTCTCCCGGCCTGGCGTCCTCCGCGGAGGTCTGGTATCCGAGCTGCCCTGCGGGACCTGGGGCCCCCCGGTCAGACAGTACAGAGCAGGCTGTCTGTCCGCGGGCGCAGGGAGGTCTGAGGAGATGAGTGTGCGAGCATTTGGGTGAAGCCAGCACAATGGACTTACCGTAGCGGCGCTTTGATGCCCCGCTTGAAGGACAAGGGATGATAACTGGTGCCTTGAAATGTGCCCTGTGTCTTCTCCATCACTCCTCCCCTGTGCCGCCCTCCCGCGCTTCTTTGATGGATACAACTTGGCGGGATGTGAAGTCTCCGATTCTTGCTTTGGCAGTGATCCGGGAGACAGGGCCGTGTGGCCTCGTGCCCTCGACAGCTGGGCAACGTGACCATCCCTCTGGGATCTGGCCAGGGTTTCTCTCCTGCAGCCTGGCTCTGTCCTGTTCCGCGTGCGTTCCCGCCTCTCCGAAGGACGCCGTTGAGCTGTCGGGCAGATTCCTGCCTGCCTGTCCTTAGTACCTCCTTGACTTCGTGCTAGAACGCCGTCCTAGCATCCGCCCAGCCCTCAAGTGACTCATGGCCTTTGCCCTGACGTGTAGAGAGTTCTGGGCTCCTCTGACCTGAGCTGTGCCTCCTGGGTTGGTTGGTTTTTTGGTTGGTTTCCCGTCTTTTTTCTGAGTGCACTCCTTTCACCGAAGGGGGGGGGGGGACTCTAAAAGCTCTAAATTTTCACAAAATTCCTTATACCTCAAGAACGCTGCCGGAGCGGCCCTGCCCCCTCTCTCCAGCCTGCCCATCTCAGACGTCACAGATTCCCGGGTGACCCCACGTAGAACAAAAACGTTACATTGATTGCATTTCCCAGGAAAGGGGGTGTGAAGTGCCGTGTGGGTATTCACAAGACAGAGTTCACTGCAGATGACAGAAACCCCGGGCAGTGGCTGACGTCTGCTCTCCAGCACGCGGGCGGATCAGAATCACCCCGAGTGTTGTTAGACCCGATCTCCGGATGGTCGGTCCCCAGACTTTCTTTTCGGTCATCTGGGGGCTGGGGCTCAAGGATTTGCCTTGCTAGCAACTGTCCCAGGGGCTGCGGGGGCTGCTGGTCTGGGACCGCCCTTTGAGAACCACTGAACAGTAAAGGGATTTGTTATCTCTGGTAACAAGGGTCCAGGGCTGGATTATTGAGTCAGCTACCTGGCCTCGTCAGGGGCCCGCACCTTCTCACCTTCTACTCAGCCACGCTCGGCATCTTGGTTTTTCTTTCTCAGACCTGCCCCCTCGTGCTTATAAGATGGGTGTGCTAGCCCCATAGGGCCTCTCCTCCCGTCAAAATATCCAATAAAGACCGTCGCTTGTCCTTGGGTACTTTTGGAAGGGATGCAAATGGTCCCAGAACAGCCAGACCTCACTCCCGTGGACCAGAACCAGGTCCCTGACCATCATGATGCTGTTCCCTGGGGAGGGAGGTCCCCACAGCTGGTTTGTACTGAATGAGGCTCAGCCCCTGCGCCTAGGAGCCGTCGGCATCCCGGGACACGCCAGGCACCAGGTGGTGTTGGCTGCTGGTGACAAGCTCGGAGAGGGCGTGGTGTCTCGAAGGGCAGGGCTGCCGCGGCTATGCGGGCAGCAGAAAGTGGACCCGTGATCAGAACCCTTTCCAATGCAAGTAGACCTCAAACAGGCCCTCTACGTTCAAGGTGCACGTACCCCCGATCTCCGGGAGGCTTCGGAAAGGGGGCTCCCAGCAGCGTACCCATGGAATAAAGTGGTGAGTTTAGCCTGATCAAAGACATAGCAGCGATGCCAGCCTGTGTTTGCAGAATTGTGTTCCAGACCCTGGACTCACTCCACCAGTCCTGTGCGGGCTTCTCCGCTGCTACGTACCCTGCTGGACGCTATGTTGTGAGCACTCAGGATACAAAGGACGGAACGTTGGACCTTTGCAGCAGCTCTAAAAGCAAGGACTATTTGGGTTGGAAGAGAGAGCTGCCGTGATTTATCCCCATCAGTGCCGTTAGAGGCTATGACAAGAGATTTGTCACCGACCTTCCTGGAAGAAGATAGCACCAGCGAAAGGGACGAAAGGCCGTGGGAGAAACACGTTCACTTCCCAAAAGGAATAACTCAATAATAATGAGGACTGTTGAATGCCAATACGGACGCTGGGAGGACTGTAGTTTACATCTCGGAAGCCTGAAGAAGTAGGACGTTTTCGAAGGGAATGGAGAGCGGCAGGCGGGTCGCGCGAACTCCGGCCTTACTCAGCTCTGGGAGCCAGAGGCGGCTGTCCCAGACGCCCCTGGAGCGGCGTGGCCGGAAGCCCATGGAGCCGCTGCCGTTTCTGGTCCTGGCATCGCTGAAGATGGGGACGCTACTCGGCACTGGGTTTGCGCAGGAACAGGAGAAGGATTTTTACGTGCGTTTACTTTGTCGTGTGAGTACGTAGCCAGGAAGTGTTTAAGAATCTGCAGTGAAGGGGGGCGCCTGGGTGGCTCAGTGGGTTAAGCCTCTGCCTTCAGCTCAGGTCATGATCCCGGGGTCCTGGGATCGAGCCCAGCATCGGGCTCTCTGCTCAGCGGGGAGCCTGCTTCCTCCTCTCTCTGCCTGCCTCTCTGCCTACTTGTGATCTCTCTCTCTCTCTCTGTCAAATGAATAAATAAAAAAAATCTTTAAAAAAGAAAAAAAAAAAGAATCTGCAGTGAAGGGCGCCTGGGTGGCCTGGTCAGTTAGGTGTTGGCTTTTGGCTCGGGTCATGATCCCAGGGTCCTGGGATCGAGTCCTGTGTCGGCTCCCTGCTCAGCAGACTGTCTGCTTCTCCCCCTGCCCCTCACCCCACTCTCACGTGCTGTTTCTTACGCCCTGCCTCTCAAATAAATAAAATCTTAAAAAAAAAAAAAAAAAAAAAGAATCGGTAGTAAAGGCTGAAAACCTGAGGACGAGATCAGGGTCTTAGGTCAGTCCTGACCATACCCCACGCTATCAAGTCCTACTGCTAGACGACCGCCAGTAATACAACGTCGAGAGATGACAAAGCCTGGCGCAGCCAAAGTGACAGAATGGTGCTCACGAAATCTGCGCGCGACCATCTCTCCATCTTGGTTAAAGATGCCCCGCCCCTCCCCCAGCCCGTTTTCTTACAGGGAGTCCAACTTCCCGAGCCTGGTTGACACAGCCCATGGCCTTCGACGGGCCCATCGCGGCTCCCACCGCGGCCACCCCTTCCGCTCGTCCGCGCCCGAGTCTTGCCGAAGTCCGGGAGCCACCCCCAGCTCAGCACGTGGACACAGAATGACGCCGGTAAGACCTGCTGGGCTTGAAATCATGTTGAAAACATTCTTGTATTATACCTTTGGAAACCTCTTATTTGGAAATTTATTGAGTTTTGTACTTCAGGGACAATGATTATTGGATGGGTTTTACCTCTGGTGCTTCTTCATATCCGGTCGTTACCTTCTCTGTAAATGTCTTGATACTGTTCCCTGTTTCACGTCCGTATTCACTATGGCTAGAGTTTTCTCCATGTCAGTAATTCCCTCCAACTGTGTCTAACCCACTCCTTACGCTGCATATGCACTAGTGTCACGTCGGTGTTGCACGGTCCTGGTTCGTGGCTTTCGGACTTCATTCCGCTTTTGATCTTATTCTGACTTGGGTTACGGACTCATTTCAGAGCCCTTAATGTATTGAATCCAGAGATTTGGCTGAATGGTTTCCGAGTTTGAATCATTTCTGGGGACTTGGCCTCATGAAAGTTGCCACAGACTATACATCCTGCTCCCCATCCCGCGAACCAGACTCAGCTTCTGCTTCTCTGCCGCACGCTCCTAGTGCTGGTAAGAGTTACACTGAACTCATGACCCGTGTGAACCCTTTCAAGACTCTGTTCCCTTTGCCCTAGAGCGCGGAGGGTGCCTTCTTCACCTGGAAACCTGTACGCCGGCTTCAAGACAGGTATCGTCAGCTGGACCTGTCAGGATAAGCTAGGTGATGCTGCAGTGAGAAGCACGCCTCGGATCTCAGAGGCGTATTTCTCATAATGACATCTCCAGCGTGAGCCGGCGGAGGGAGGAGCGAGGTCTAGCTTACGGTAGTCACCAGAGACCAGGGTGGATGGAGGCACACAGATTTGCTCCCAGGACCACTGCGCGGTAGGAAACAATGCAAATTGTCCACCGTTCCTTAAAATTTACAGTCTGAAGTGAGGCATGTCATCACTTCTGCTCATTTCTCATGGACCCAAGCGCATGCTATGTCCACATCTTCAAAGGGGATGGGAAGCGCCATGGACCAGAAGGAGGAGATCCAGAAACATTGGGTGAGCAGGCTTAGTGACAACACAACCTATTTTCAACTCACCTAAGCAGAGCTGGTTACTCACTTCTCTGGGTTCACAAACTCTCAAGGGCTAAGTGTGATCCGGAGCACCGGAGCTCAGAGAGGTGGTGCAGCTTGCTCAAGGTCACATAGCTTGTAAACAGCGAGTCGCTGAGTGCCAGGTCTTCACCGCCGCACTTTGGTAGAGCTAACGCAACACCTGGTAGGGACCAAGTGTTTGCTGAAGATTCTAAACGACTACCCTGTCTTGTACACGTCCAACGGCACTGGTCCAAGTGACCTCATCAGTTTTGAATGCTTATACTGTATGTGTGCGTTATTTCTCAAAATTTACCTTGTTTACTAGCTTTATGAATGCATAATCTTACTCAGGGAATTAAAATACATCTGAATTATAATAAGTGACCGATATTTAATCCCAGTGTTCTCTCAATACCTAACGTGTGCAGGAATTACACGTAGCTCCCTAGACTAGAAAAACCAAAACAACAATTGTTCAAACAAAGGGTTTATTCTCTCAGGTAAAACGAGACCCAATGTGGACATTTCATGAAGTTTCCCAGGATCACAGCTCCTTCTGTCATTAAGTTTTGCCATCTCCAGTGCACGTCTTCTGTCTTCAGGTTTTCTTCATGGCCCAATGTGGCTTCTGCAGCTCCAGCCATCACACGTGCTTTTCCAACAAAAACGATGAAGGGGGCATGAAGTCAGCTGCTTTATAAGTGAACCTTCTGGTTGAGCCTCACAGGCTAGACTTTAGATACATGTAGAAGCTGCAGGAGAAGCTACGGGACAGACTTGGAACTGGTAGCATCACGCCCCGAAATGTGACAGGGCTCTCAGTCTAAGGAAGAAGGGGGACACGTTGTGTATGTAGATCTGACTTCAAAAACACCTGCTTCCTTTGTATAACAGGATCATGGGGTTTGATTTTTAAACTATATACCTTTTATTAGGTTTCCTTTTCTCTCAAAGATTTTTAAACTCGGCATGATTCCGAACTGAATGAAGGACTTAGTCCCACGGGTCGTGGTGCTCATGGACAAGCACCGAAAGCATTACACATAGCAGAGTGATGGTTTAACTAACACGTGTTTACTGTGACCTGTGCAGTGCTGGAAAGGAAATACACACAGGGACAGGTCTATTAACAACGTATGAGCTTATGTTGTGAGAACACCTCCGCTTTCTCAGGGGAAAATGCACGCATTTAAAATGACTGAGATGACATGTGAACCTCAATTCTGGTGGGAGACCCTTAGCTCTGGTCCCTCACTCACTCAGCTACCCGGAGGCAATGGGGAAGTTCATTCGACACTAATTCATGACAAGAATCAGTAGACCCGGAAATTCACTCAGTTTTTCCCGCTTAGAAGACAGAGAGAAGCATGACCGTCCCTGTCTGACTGTGAAGGTGTTTGTCTTCAAATTGAGAAGCCATGTCACTATATGTGCCTGCGTATTTGAAACATGTCCCTGAGAACCTTTCTTTTCTCCACCGTTTGTGTCTTCAGCAATGTTTACCGTGTGTCTTCCTCTGTGCTGCACACTCTTCTAGGCACCGGGTGCAGTGCGGGGAGGAAACCTGCGTCCTAGCACTCACAGAACTTCCAGTGACAAGCAAGTCAGTAAACAAGATTTGAAGACGAATAGGACAGGGCACAGTATAGAGAGGCTAGCTTGGGGGAAATGGCAGGAGCATTACCTTCTTTGGTGGCCAGAAAAGGCCTCTCTCTTAGAAGGTGACCCTTGAACAGAGCCCTGAGGGGGCCCTCTGGGTGGAGATTCAGAGGAAGAGCATCAAAGTCCAAGGGACCAGCATGTGCAAAGGCCCTGGGACTGAAACCGATTTGCCATACTGGAGAAACAAGGAGGCCAAAGTCTCAGTCCCCTCCCCGCCATTTCAGGTTTTCAGCGAGCTAGTCTCTTGTTTAAGAGAACCAGTTATGCAAATAATCTATCAAAGTGTATTATGGTTGTTAACAGCTTTGATTTACGGCCTAATACAGAGAATGGGCAGAATAGGAGGCCGAAGAACACTAAGCAAAACCGGAAACCCGCCTTGGCTTTGAAGGGCTATTCATCCGCAGTGAGTATATATCCGGAGAAAGGGAAGGACAGAGGCAGGCTGGACATTAGCAGGAACAGTATGTCTCCTAGTGGCGGCTACGCCCGCAGAAGCACCAGAAGGGCTGAGAGCAAGGGACCCCCTTGCCGACATGGTCAAGGGCAGTGCGTGGGAGCCAAGGCTGTCGGAGCTGGCGAGCTCCGTCGCCTGGACACGTGCCGACGAGCTGCCGTCCGCAGCCTGCGCGGCGGGGCTGGTCTCTGCTGCCGGACAGCACCTGCACCGTGTCATCGCTGGCCGGTCACCCAGAGGGCTTCCTGAGGTCCAGAGCGGAAATGAGGCGGGCCCCATGCCAGCGGGATGCTGATCGGCTGGGTCCCTTGACCCACATTTCAGAGTTAATTTCATGAGTCAGCGTTATCCAAGCTTACGAGGCTGTGCAGTTTCTTTACCCACGGATGCGATTACCGCTATCACGTTATTGGGATCTTGTGTGTTATCACCATCCGTGACCTCTGTTAAAAATGTCCATGCCATCCAAAGAAATTAAAGCACAAAACATCACGGCGATCTCACCCATTCGTTCGCGCACGGAAGGCTCACTGCCTTGCTGAGGGGCGGAGATGGGCGTGTCCTGCCAGAAGAAGCGAAGACAAGGTTTTAGGAACGTGCCCTCTCTCAGGCCATGTGGTTATACCGTTTTACAGGGCATCTCGCTCCGCCATCCAGCGATGCCGGAGGATGTCCAGAAGCAATCACTCCCCCAGCAACTTTGTAAGATTAGAGGCTTGGTTTTTAACTGCGTCGAGCTGCGTCCGCGGGGAGCAGGTTTCCCTTAAAAAGAAACACAGGCAGGTTAACTTGCAATGGCGTAAGATGACATACATGGCGTCCATCTCTCATGCACCTGTCAGAGTCCTTGCAGAGGAGGAGGGAAGCCTCAGGCTGAGAGTGAGCCGGGCCCTTCCTAATGAGTATGAGGGATAAGGGAACCCAGATAAGGAGCTGCTGGCCGGCCGGAGTGTCCCGCGGCGAGAGCCTGGGCCGGTGCCGCCTGGCTCAGCTCCTCCATCCTTTGGCCCCAGGTCAGGTTTACTCCAGGGCGGGGCCCACCCTGGGGGCTTCCTCCCCAGGGGGCATGGGAAGTGACGGCATATGCGCTGGCCACCCCCCCCAGCCACCTGAGCTTTCTAGGACCTGCTGGAGATGTCCGTGCTCCTCCCTGCGGCTGGCCCAGACTTTGTTTCCTGCTCTCAAAGCAAACCCGCACTCCTTCCTGCCGTCTGGTCCATTTTCTGAAAACACGAAGCTCTTGGCTCGAAGTTAACTGCTTCCCGCTCTCATGAGCTTGGGCCTGAACCAACGAGGTCCAGCCGGCTGCCCGAGCCGGTCCCATGTGGGCAGCGCCGTTGTCCCTGCCGAGTGCACAGAGGCTGGGGGGCTCAGCCTTCGGAGAGCTGTGTGCTCCCTCTTCTCACCACAATCCCCTAGGAGTTATTCGGTGTCAGTGCCCTTCTGAACACTGCACGGGAAGGCGGCATGTCTGACCCGGGCCCTGGTGACACGCCGAATCCAGTTCAACTGATCACGTCATTCCCCACCTCGGGTTCCACCCCGATCACAAGGTGGCACTCCCCCGGGGCAGGGGGACGGGTTTCTCCGGGATCTCCTAAATCCTGGCTCTGGTAACGGAGCCTCCTGTCCAGCATCCTCTCGAAAGCTAATTGAATACAGCAGGAAGCCCTAAGGAGGGCCTTCGACTGTGTCTGCCTCCTTTCCAACAGGAAGCAAAGCTGCTCCATTCCGAAGAGGTAATTACCCCCTCTGCACCACGTTCCAATTATGCAAAGGTATGTTGTTTCCCTTCCACTGAGAGTTTTCTCCTGATTACCTGGAGGCATGCAGGTGTGCCTGAAACTACGCTCAGCCCCCCAAGTAAATGTCTACACTGAGGCGCGCGCACAGCCGTGCCAGGCAGGCTGCCCACGGCGTGGGTGCTCACAGGGACCCACGGCTGTTCCCTTGGTGACTCGGGCAGGACCCCGAGGCCAGACAGACTGCAAGGTGCGCGCTTTCGTTGGACGCTTGAGAGCAGTTCCTGGGAAAGGGGATCTCATGCCCCTCCCTGCCCGCAGTCCCGCACTCCGTCTCACGCTCTCTAATCCACACTCAAGGAAGAAAAGCAAACTTTTCACTCTGTTTCCTTTGCATTCAAGGTCAGGTAGCAAGGTGTGACCTTGTAACCATTGATGGGCACCAAAGTGCCCATGTAGATAAATTTAAAATATCTGTTGCGATAGTTTCTGTGTTGTCTCCTATCAAATAACTTCTAGTCTTTATTTGTTGTTATAGCCTGGACGTGTGTGTGCCCCCAGATTAATTTGCGCATGGCAGTGGGTGGCCGGCTGGCTTTGAGGGGTGTGACCCCCTTCCTGAGCAGTAGGAGCTGGGGAAGAGCTCTGGGGGCCCCTGTGGCACCCACAGCACAGTGAAGGGGCCCAAAGGTACTCTTTGAAGGGCGAGCCAAGCCATCAGCCACTAAGGGGATTGTCCGCACGGTTTCCCATTGGGGTGCGGTGCACACGGGGACTAAGGCAGGGAGCCTTTCACTGAAAGTTGAGGAGTCTGGTTAGCTCCTTCGAAAGCTCTTCTTTGGCAAAACCCAAGTGGATGTCATTTAATAGCGTATGATAATGTTTTTCAGCTGATGCTGTAGGGACCATCCTTGGGGCAGCAAAGGGCAGAGGACGCAAAGCATCGCTGATAGGACGAGGAGCTCGCTCTCCACGGCAGCGTCTCCTACCTTATCTGTTCTTCTGCAAACCCTCCTTGCCTAGGAATAGGGCTAGTGAACCCGAGTGGAATGACAAGGTCAACTCGTGACGTGGGAATGCGGGAACTGTACCTGGTTATCCGCACACGGAGGTGCCGAGGGCCATGGTCCCACCAGGCAGCCTCTAAGGCAGGGTGGCCTGGATCTTCCTGTGTGACTCACACGACTGTCCCACCAACGCCACCCTGCCGTGGGAACGATCTCCGTCAAGCCCCGACCCAGGGCATGGAGTCTCTCCGTCTGTCACCCAGTTGTCACAGAGGTCTACGCAAACATTAGCTTCTGCAGTTGACACGAGAAGCCACGTTGCATCAGGCAAAGTGGCGGGAAGAGCCGCTCTCCTCCCTGGGGCCCCTGGGTTCCGACTCCATCACAACCCAGCTCAGCTTTCGTCCTACCTTCCTGCGAATTCTCCCCACGGTCCTTAGGAGCGATCACGAAATCAAACCTGCTCTGCCTAGTTTCTTGTTGCTTTGGGACCAGAATCCCTGTGTTTGGCAAGAGAGGACAGGGACACTAACCCGGGGGTGGGGGTGGGGGTGGTGAGCAAAGCCTCCCTCAGGGTTAAAGTCTGTGTGACACGGCTCCTTTCCTCTCCCTGTCCTAGAAATACGCGATGCTCTCTATCCCACTGCTTGTTAACTTGACGCCCTTCCCCTGACACCCTTGCGCACCCACAATGCACTGCTAATCCATCAGCTCCCCGCAACACGGGGCACACCCACCCACCAAACACACAGGCCAAGAAGCTGGGGGCCACCTCTGTCCATACCCCACATTACATCCTTTAGCAAATCCTGGTGTTTTCACCCGCCCCTAACCCAACCCCTCTGCACCGCCCCTTGTAGTTCATTTTGCTTCACGGGGTCCTCACCGGAACCCCAGCTCTGTGCTGGGGGAGCCCCAGCTCTGTGCAGGGGGCCCCACCTCCACACCGTGCTCCCTCTCCTCTCCTCTTCCTGGCCCCACCCCCCCTCTCCCCCTCCCCCTTCGCATCTGGCCGGAGCACTGCCCCTCTGCACTGGTCCGCACCTGGCACCTGTCACCTGCTGCGGGCTAGGACATCTTCCTGCCCCCGTGGCCCTCAGCTTCATCCTGGCGGGGAGGGGGACACGGGAGCCTGGGAGCAAATCAATGACTGGATTGTGTCCCCGGGACGTCACATAAAGAACAAAGGCCCTGGAGACACCAGAGGCTGGAGCAGTTGATTCCTCTGTGAGGAGTCGGGGAGGCGGGGGAGGCCAGCTCATCGGTGCCCCTTGGCCAGGATGGAAGGGCGGTTTCCAGGTGGAGGAGGGCAGCCCCCGCCTTCTGTCTATGGCCTCCCCTGCACTCTGGCTTTGGCCCTGACACGGCTGTGGGGAGGGCCTCTGAGCCCTCCAGACAGTAGCTCATGCCCCCCCCCACCCCAGCAGCTCCTTTCCCAAGGAAGGGAGCGTCCCCGCTCGGTGAAGCCACAGGGAGACTCCCGAGCGCCAGCACCAGCCAGGCCTTGCACCGAACACCGGGCATCCCGTGTCTCCCTGGAGACAGCTCCCAGCTAATGCGGGAGGGAAAGTCAGAGAGTGGCTCCTGGGCCCCAGGGTGAAGGGGGGCGGCAGGGCAGGGGCAGGGTGAGGAGGTCAAGGGGGTGGAGCAGGGGCAAAGGTGCAGGGGTGCAGGGGGGGAGCAGAGGTGCGGTGGGGGGGTGCTGTGGTGGAGCAGGGGCAGGGGTGCAGGGTGGGGCATGGCCTGGTGGGGCAGGGGTACGGAGGGGTGGGGGCAGCCCTGGTGGGGGCAGGGTTGTGGAGCAGGGACAGGGTTGAGGGAGTGCGAAGGTGGCAGGGACAGGGGAGAAGGGGGCCCGTGGTGAAGTGGGTACAGGAGTGTGTGGGGGTGGTACAGGGCAGGGGTGTGGGGGGCCAGGGGTGCGTGGGGGAGGGGCAGAGGAAGGGGTGCTGGGGGCTGGGCAGGGCAGGGGCCAGGCTTGCAGCACAGTCTGTGTCGTTGTGCCCTGTCCACACCGAGCCCTGCCGCCTTTGCTGAGCTACCCTCTTCCTTCACCCCTTGTCGCCTGTGGTCCGTGAGCTCCTTCTTCCTCCTGGTAGCCTTGCCCCTGCCCTGGCAGGTGTGTGCCACAGGCAGGAATCTGGTGCTCCGAGGGAGTCCGGGTGTCCACTGGTCCAGAGATGGGCTGTTGTCTTCCCTGGACACCACTTCCACCTCCCAACCATTTTCTCCGAGTTCGTGAGGCTAGAACTTAGAGGGCGCGGCTGCTCCTGCAGGCCTGGGGCCGCCCCTCAGCCCATGGAGTTGGGTCTTGGAGATGGCAGGGGACCCTCCTTCCCTGCCGTGCCTGATAACACGTCACTGATAACACCAGTCTCCGCCGCTGACCCCCTTCTGTGGATCCCCTGATGCTGGAATAGAGTCCCAAATCCGCTTTCTGTGTTCCCAGCCCTGAGAATCCATGGCAGCCCGGTCAGCGACGGCCGTTCCACACAGTCCCTGAGCCACAGCCACCGGCCACAGATAGAACCCCGTGTCTGCAGGCTCCTGGGTCCCCGCTCCCACTGGTAAAAGCTGGCTGGCCCCTCCTCCTCCCAGGCCCTTCTCCACTGTCACCACCTCCAGGAAGACTTCCCTGACGCCCTCGAACCCATTACTGACACTTGGCACTCCTTTGGCCCACGTTTGCCTCTGAATCGGGGCACCTCTTTTATCCTTCTACTCAGAGAGCAGGAAAAGGGACCGTCCCATCTGCCAGGAACCTCGACTCTCACGGATTGTAATTATTTAGAACATGGCCTTGAAATACTAAGTTACGATTATGAGCACAGTGGCAGCCACGGTTTTAGAACTCAGGGATAATCCTTGCAGCAATGCGCAAACACTCCAAGAGACTAGCCCGGAGAGGTCCGCCATGTGGTTGCTAAGGAGCCCGCAGCTTTAGGGGGGCTGGAAGCTGCTGGGGTGGCGGGCTGTCGCCGGTTAGACTGTTGGTACCAACACTGCAGGATCTCTCCAAGAATGTGAGTGTTTGGGTCTTCGAAGTCATTTATTTGTGGAATTGTGGATTGGTATGAAAAGGCTGCACTGTAGAGAATGAGGTTGGGATTTGATAAATGAGTTTTGGGGCCAGTTTGGGGGAACCTAGCTATACTCTGCGCTGTATGTTTCGGCGGCTCTACTCTTCCAAAATGCGCTTACGGGTAACACCAGCAAATATGTCGAAAGCGTGGGTCACGTTTTTCTGGCCCCTTGGTTTTAACAAACCTATTCATCAGGGCAGCCCAGCTGTGCCTTCAGAAGATCTCGCCAACGGACACCATGGGCGCTTTGAGAAGCCGTCTACCTGCATTCCCTCATTCACCGAAGCTTCTCTGAAGCTCCATGCAACACGCATGTGTTATTCTGAACATGCAAAGACTTTACAAGAAATGAAATGACAGTTTAATGTGTGGGACGTAGGTCCAGCCTTCCCTCCCCAAGGCCAAGATATCAGGGGAAGGAAAATCAGCCCCCAAAGCCACACTGCCTACACCATCAGCAGCAGGTACAAAGATACCCTTGTTCCAAGAAGGCCGATGCCTCACATTCCCACCCCGTATGTAAGGTTCCACTTGGTGTCATAAAAGCAAAGCCATGAGCAGGCAAACAAAAAGAGAGTTGTTTGTACTTCCTTTCCTCCTTTTACCTCTGCCCTCCCTTCTCCCATCTCTCCCCATCTCTCCCCATCTTTCCTCATCTCTTCCCCATCTCTCCATCTCTCTCCATCTCTTCCCATCTCTCTCCAACCCTCCCCATCTCTCTCCATCTCTCCCCATTATCTCTCCGTCTCTCCCCATATCTCTCCGTCTCTCCCCATATATCTCCGTCTCTTCCCATCTCTCCCCATCTCTCTCCATTTCCCTCCATCTCATCTCCCTCCCAGGTGTCTTCTTCCCATGTGTCTCCCTCCATTCAATGTCTCAGTCAGGTAGCTTTGACCTGGTGGCCGCACCTGACACCACCAACCTTTCCTCCTCACACAAGTCTGCACTTGATTTCCAGAAGACGCTTGTTAGCATCTCTGTCTCATCTCTGCCCACCGTCCTTAGTCTGCTGGGCTTGCCCCTTCACCAAAACACCTCAGAGCCTCCCTCTGCAAGCCTGGGACCGCAGCTACACTTGTCGCTTGTGCACACCCGCTAACATTACTGCCCACTGTCTCCCGGCATATGCACTGGACAACTGGCAAGCCCCAGAAGCTTACTGTGTTCCAGGCTGAGTGCCTCCCCTCCACCGGACAGTCCTGCCACTGCCCCAGCCCACTGCATGGCATCTCCGTCCTCCCAGGTGCTCAGGCCAGCAGAGGTGGTGGTCCTCCTGCTTGATCACGGAAGCCAGGCTCTCCACCCGGGTGTGACACCCACCCCCGTGGGGCCCCTGCTCACTTCCCTCCCTGGATTTTGTTGTCCTTCATCACAGGGGTCCTGCCCTTTGTCTTAACCTTGATTCTCTATTCAGAAGCAAAGAGGTCAGATGTGTCCTGGCTTTGCTCAGAGCAAACTTCTAACTGTGTCCTGAAAAGCAACCCCAATCCCCAAGGGTGGATCCCCATGCACGGTCCTGGGGAGCCCTGGGCTGAGCTCCCGGAGCTGACCCTCCCCAGGTGCTCCATTGGCTCAGTCACCCAAGGCCCTTCCCTGCCCCGCTCTGCATTCCCCTCCCCTCCCTACTGGGCTCGCCCCCTGGGCTTCAAGCTGCCTCCCCTAATCCCCCAGGTGAGCCCAAGTCCTTGTTGCAGGAACTGTCCCGGGCATGGTAAGACACAAGCTCCTGTCCTGGCTACTTGTCCACCTAAAAACTCCAGCCATCGCTTCAATAGTTCCTAGACGCCTTTCCTATTTTGTTTCTTTCCCACACGCGCCTCTCATTACAGCACAGCGGGTTTCCCGTGTTCATCTTGTGTGTTGTCCGTCTTTCCTCCCAGAATGTACGTGAGGTGGCCACTCCTGGGTATCCAGACCCTCGAAGAGTGCCTGGTGTGGCCAGCAGGCATTCAGCCCACCTCTGTGAATCCTTTGTCCTGATGACCTGGGACAGTGCTCTGTTAGAAACAGCACTGACGTTCTGGAATCTTGATGCTGGAAGAGGCCCGGCGAGGATGAATCCCATTTCCTTCTCAGCGCAGAAACATCGGTGGGCCCTGACCCCTCCAGTCCTGAAGCAGGCTCTGTCCTGGGGCTCATGGTTACAGGGGACACCCCATTCAATCCAGGATTCCTGTCGTCCTAGCTGCACACACATGACACTCAGGACAGGTGGCCGCAGACTTATTTCCAAGGAGCGAGGCAATGAGGATGGCATTTCTGGTGATTCAGATGGCCAGTGGTGCAGGGGCCACCTTCCCTGGCACGTGAAACCTTCCTTAAAATGAATGCCGACCTTCACGGATCCCTTTTAGATTTTCCAATTAAGTGCCAAGTCAGGAAATAGAGTAGCTTGATCTTATTTTCAACAGATCAGCTGGATTTACTTATTTATACCGGAATGTACTTCCACATGTAAAAAATCTGTTATGTAAGTTTTGGAATAAACTGCCCTTTGGTATATAAACTTAATTGCCCTCATTATAGATTACCAATTGTCCCATCATTTTGCATTTTATAGTTTAAGTCACCATACACTTGGATTTATAGGAAACAAGCAGGTTCTCTAAAATCCCAAGAAATACATTTATTTAGCATAATCCAAGAGCTTCGTGGATACCGTCCAAATTATAATTCAGATTGAAAAGCAAGCGTTGAACTAAAGTGACCCAAACCTATGGAAGTAACTGGGACTTAATTTTATTTTCTCGGGTCTCAGCTACCCTAACCATTTGTACTTAGCTAGAAAATTAGTGTTGGCATTATTGAGTATCTTAAGTGCCACTAGCATTCTTTGGTGTTTAAAAACGATTCTCGGAGCTGCAGATCAGGACACAGAGTCAGACGGGGAACGGGCTGCCCTCACGCTTCTTAATTCTTGAAGAATTTCACAAGGCGGCAGCTGGACCTTTCCTGGTCTTCAACGTCAGGCCATCAGGATTCTCCCAAAATGAATGAATTACAGCAAACTCTTTCGCAGCCTGTGAGTTGTTAGCACCTTTTCCCAGTGCTGCGGGGAGTGGGGGTGGGGGAGAAAAGAGAGAAGGAAACGGGCTCCCAAGGGAGGTAAGTCACACAGGGAAGCAGCCATGCCCTTCTAGAGGCCGCAGGGAGACCTGGGCCCCTAGGATGGGGGCGGGGGAGGGGATGCCGCCTGCTCAGGCACATCCTCACCCTTGAACTCCGTGCAACCCGGGAGGGAGGGGCTGGGAACACAGAGGCTCGCAGCACCCAGCCAGCCTGCAGGCGTTCCGGAATCCGAGGAAAACACTTTAATTAATATGTAAAACAGCAGTGGGGAGAAAAGGGAGGTTAATTTCCAAACCACATCACTGCGCAGCTCTCCGGTTAGGAAACCCTGGGACACTTACAGCAGCTCCTGTTTAAAGGCACAGAGGAGCTTTTGTCCGGGGGCAGCTCCGAAGGTGCTTGCAGGCCCTTTCATCTGCCCCCCACCTTAGCGGTCCTCTTGGTGCTTACACACGGCCTCTGACGGGAGGGCTGTGGTTTTTAATTTGCAATGCATCCTCCGGTGGGAACCCACGGGGGCTCTGGCCCGCCGCTGTTGTTCGGGCCCAGCTGAAAGCAGCTGAAAGCGGTGTGGACCGGGCATTGCTGCCTCGCTGGCTTTCTCGTGCTTCCTTTGTTCCCCGGCAGGCCACCTCTGGAATGCGGGGAGCAGGCCCCGTCCTGCGGCTCTGGAGGCCGCAGGGCACTGGCTTGGGGTGGCACTGCAGCTCATTTCCTGGGCTGAGGTCTCCGACCCTGACCTGGGCAGGCTGCAACCCGTGCTCCTTGGGCCAGGACCGGCCTCTGGCGGAGACCAGGGTCCCCCAAGGGGAGGCGTGTGATGGAGCAGGGCCAACGAGTCTTCCCTCTATTGGACTCAGATGGCTTCGTTCAGGGCTCGAACTATTAACCCAACTAAAGCAGCATAAGGACTTGCTGACCTGTGACAGTGGGGCAGTCGGGGGGCGGGGGGCATCCTGACTCCCGCCTTCTCCGTGCCTCAGATAATCGAGCACTGTCTGCTTCTGGTCCTCAAACACCCAGTGGGGGGCCGAGGAGCGTGGAAGTCCTACAGCATCATCAGGTATGACGCCCCGGCCTACCCATCAAACACCCAAGCGTCTCCTAAGTCAGACATAGACATGTTCTTGGGTCACACGCTTCTTTAAGAATTAAACTTCTCCCCCAAGAGGAAAACATATCTGCCCACATGTGCAAAGTTGGCATGCATTTTCGGGGGGTTTCGCACACCCCGTCTGGCACGGTGAAAGGGTTGCCTCTAGAAACTGCCCCTCACTGCCTCTGTTTGGAATTCCACACACCCCTGCTCTGCCTGGATTATCTGTGACCCCCCCCCAGCGTCCAGTGTGGGGTCCTTCCCATCTGTCCCCACGCCGGCGGAGTTCGATTTCCGCATTCCCCAGGACACCTCTGTGGCCGCCCAAACGCCAGCTTGGCATTGTGTCCCGGGGGACTTTGAGTCTTGCTCTGGGCAAGTCGAGCGCTGTGGGTGTTCTGGACCCTGTGTCCTCCTGCTTCTGCTGGGACACCTGCCGGCCGTCTTCAGAAGGCCCAGCTCCTCGTGTCCCTCATGCTCACACCACCCTCGCTCCCTCCGGGATGCTCCTTGTTCCTGTGATGGAACCTTCCTTATATCCCGGGTATCTGCCACCGGGCGCCCCCTGGGTTCACCTCCCCAAGCACAGCCCTTGCGGTCCCGCCTTAGGGTCTCTTCCACTTGGCGTTGAGCTTCTGCCATCCCAGGTTCTGTCCCCTGTGTCCTTGTGGGTGAAGCTCCCAGGGCGGTGCCGGCCCCCGATTTCTGCCGCGAGAACTGTGACCTGCAGAGAGGTGATGACCCAGGGAGGGCATCTGGGTGGCTTGAGGGGCTGGTGGACCTAATGGTGTGGGAGTTACAGCCCCAGCCCCATCCCCACCCCCAACAACATCCCCAGGGAGTTTCCCCTCTGTCTGTGCAGAGACAGTGACAAGGCCTGGTGCCTCACGCACGTGCTGTGTTCACAGATGGATGCCTCTGGAGAGACGTGGTGAGGGACATGGTTGGAGCCCGGGAGTCAGAGGACGGGGGTTCCAGCTCCCCTCGGCCCCGAGCCACACGATTTCCCTCTGTCTCTGTCTCTGTCTTTGACTCTCTCACACACACAGCCCTGTACCCATGATCTTCCCACTTGTCCGAGGGTGTTGGCCCATAGGTTACCCCACATCGTGGCTTTGTACTTCCTCCTCCCCGGGTCCTAGGACAAGCCCTGCCCCAGGCTCTGCAGGACACACCTGCCATCCACGTTCCACACCACAGCATACCCCTCGCCCCCAACCCCCGGAAAGCTGCTTGCGACATCTCCGCGCTCACTCTCCCGCTCAGCTGGGTGATGGTCTCCACGCTCCGCGGAAGCTCACCGGCCTTGTTGATCCGCGGATCCCAAGGACTGCCTCTGACCTGGGGGCGGTGTTGTAAGCCACTGGCCACAGCCTTCTTCTCTGGGATGGCTGACCGCCTTGTGAGCCAGCAGGTCCCCTGTCCCCTGTCCCCTTCACGCTGATCTTGGGGCCACTGACTCCCAACCTGTTTGGCAGTCTGAGGAGGCACCTCATTTCCAGCCCTTCTGTGAAGACTTCAGTTTCTGTAATTTTCTCTTGGCTGGAGTATGGCCTCATTTCCAAGACGGAATTATCCCAGGGCTGGACCCGCACTGTCTGGTTCCGCCCACCTTCCTGCGGCCTGGGTGCTTTGCGGGCTGTTTTCTGGTTGGCGGGGTCTGGAACAGGTACCGCACGCTCCCCGCGCCCAGCCCTGCGCTGCCCCCACCGGTAGAGACGGGCCCCATCTGTGAGGCCTCAGATGGCCTCTTTCCTGCAAACATCCAGGTGATGCCTTGCTTCCACTCCAAACAAACAAAACAAAACTAGACACAACCTTGAAGGGACCCTTGTGCGGAAAAGTTTATCCTTACAAAATCTTTATGTTCTTGTGCAATTTACAAAAAGACTCTGTTCGGGCGCCTGGGTGGCTCAGTGGGTTAAAGCCTCTGCCTTCAGCTTATGATCTCGGGGTCCTGGGATCGAGCCCCACATCGGGCTCTCCGCTCAGCGGGGAGCCTGCTTCCTCCTTTCTCTGCCTGCTTCTCTGCCTACTTGTGATCTCTGTCTGTTAAATAAATAAAATCTTAAAAAAAAAAAGACTCTGTTCATTTTTTTTATCATGAAAATAACCCAAAACTATCTTGATGTTGTTTTTCTTATTATAATCAACGTCTCAGCAAAAAGAAAAAAAAAAAGTTAAGAGTTCGTGGGCTCAGGAAACAGAGCTCCCGGATGGATGTAGAGCAGCGGTTTCCTGTGGGGGCCGGCACTGGTCTCCCCTGGAGGGTGCGGGAAGACCCCGGGGCTGAGTCCTGCCTGGAGTTTCTAATTCAGTGAGTCTGCGGTGGCCAGGAATTTGCTGATCAGCTACGTCCCAATCGCGGCCGCCGTGCTGCACCCGGGACCCCACGCGGGACTGCTGGCCTGAGGTGCCTGCCCTGCTGGACTTCCGGCCCATGATACTCCCGGGAATCGGCCGCCTCTCTCTCCACCCCGCACGCTGGGTTCCTCGCCCTCTCCAGCTCCGCGAGCAGGGACCGGACCTTCTCTGGGCTGCATGCGAGGCGGAGCTTCTCCACCGGAGAAGGAGGCCTGTGCGTGGGAAACTCTCAGCCCTTCAGTGCCCGCCTGGTGTCTGCCTCCCTTTCACCAGAGATGCCAGGGTGTGGAGGGGCCGCCAGGGTGCACTGTTAGGGGCCTTTCACATGTCCCTCCCTCCTGAAGCTTCCCCCTGCTTTCAGATGTTCCTCTGTGTCCAAGGACGCTGTGGGGTGAGGTAAGACGGGCCTGGCCTCAGAGCTCCAAGCCACAGAGCTCCTCCGTTGGGCTTACGCTCGGGTCCCTGGGGCCCCTGTTTGGTCAGAGGGCTTAGTCGCCTTTTCCCATGCCCTTTGCTTCTCCGTTGTGGACTCCCCTCTCGCACAGACAGCAGCCTGGAGGAGGAGGATAATGGGGAGTGTTATTTACTGAGCATCTACTACGTGCTGGCGTTGAATCCTTGCAAAGCCTAGGAGGTAGATGCTCCGTTCCGGACAAGGAAGCCCAGGCTTGGCGAGAAAGCTGCCTCTTCCCTTGGGGCCCGCCTGGCTAGGTGCAGCGGTGCGGCTGGAGAGCCAGGAGCTCGTTCTGGGGGGCCCCGGGAAGGGGTCACGAGTGCTGGCCTCCGGCTCCAGCTCGTTCCAGACCTGGGGCGGGTTTCTCCTGGGCAGCCCTTGGAACACGGAGTTGTTGATGTTGATGTTGTTGCTCTAAATGGGATGACGTATAAATCCCCTCTCCCTCCAATGTTCCCGGAGCTTCTGGCAGTCGTGGAGGACTCGCTGCCTAGCTGTTGCCCCGGGTGATATTCTCGGATCCCCGCTCTGGGCCCAGGGCCATTGCCCCAATTCACCACGCTCAAGAGATGCCTTTGTTCGCACAAAGGCGACCTCAGGTAATCCCTGTGTCTGTCCACCTCCCATGTTAAGCACCAAATTAATTTCAGAAGTTGCATAAGGCACGGCCGACCCTCTGTTTCTCTTGGGAGGGGCGGCTCAGTGGGGTGGGGTGTTGGTCAGGTCCCTGCCCAGCCCCCTCTGCTCTGATCGGCCTGGAGGTGCTCTGGTGTGGCTGGAGGGGGTTCCTATCCGATGCTGTTGGCAAGCACGTGACTCAGGGAGAGCCTGAAGATTGAATACCCGTCTTCAGATCCCAAGACACCCTGCCCCGCTGTCCTGATCGCTCCGCACAGACGTGTGCTTGACACACACATCCTGCTCCAGAAGAGTTACAAAGAATCACAGTTTTGGGGGGCCCTACGGGACTTTATGCCCTCCCTGAAATTCTGCTCTCGCTCCATGTACAGCTCTGAACCAAGAGAAGGCAGGAATGAGGGCTGTGACCCTGACCAAGTCGAACACCAGAGAATAAAAGGGACGATCAGGAGGGACCAAACTTCCATCCGGGGAAGCCTGACGTCTCTGAGAATTTCGGGGACTAAGTGGAAAACATTTGCACTGTAAGGAGGACATAAAGCGCAAAGTTCTGGATCCTGACCGCCCCCAATGGAGGCAGCCCATCTCCTCCCAAGAATGATGGCCCCCTGTCACCTGTGGGGGTGGGCACTGTGCACGCCTTGCACTATGGCTGTTTTCTTTTTGGGAATTATCCCTCACCAGGGGAGAAAGCCCATCCCCATTCGACAGGGAGTTGAATTCAAGGAAGCCTGGAGGGAGGAGTGGAAACCTTGTGACTGAATTTTGCCTAATAATGAAAGTCCATATAAATCAAGGCTCATGCAGCTCTTTTATGAATAAAACATTATACCTGGAGGCAGGAGGATGGGCTGTATTTTACTATCTTCATTAATCTGCGGGTTTGCTGTTCAAGGCGGAGGCCACCCATCACCTCAAAGAGGAGACGTGCCCATCTGGAAGGCTGTTTTCTCAGATCAGGAAAATGATCTCTTTCCTGAGGAGAATCTTTTTCCTCTGATTAACCCGGGATGTCACGTGTTTTGAGGATCTGCAAAAGGACTTCAGCGTGTTCGGGCTCAGGGGCTGGCTGAGAGCTCGCACTGCATCCTGGGGCGTCCGCATTTTATGAGGGTTACTGTGGACTCCGTTGTCGTTGGGTCGGACACGCTATCGTCATAAAGACCACCGTGCGGTCGCTGTGGCAACGGACGGGAAGGGCCAGCTCGCTGCCCAGGCTGCTTGCCCTGGCCACGGGCCAGGCTTTCTAGACAAAGGGATGGGGGCTCCTGGGGGGCTCAGTCGCTCGAGCATCTGACTCTTGATTTTGGCTCAGGGAATGACCTCCTTCGGCTCCTGGGATCAAGCCCTGCATCAGGCTCCACGATCAGCTGGGAGTCTGCTCATCCCTCTCCCTCTGCTCCTCCTCCCCCTCTCTCTCTCTCTCTCCAAAATAAATAAAATCTAAAACAACAACAACAACAAAACCCCTAAACAGAAACAAACAAACAACGGATGAAGGAAACGTGTGCGAGCTGTCAGGACCTCCCCTCGGAGGGCTTCCTCGATACGTCAAGTATCTTGGACGGTCCCATCGAACGTTGCTTGTGACCTAGTTTGACGTTATTCAGGAGATGCAATAAGGTGATTTTTCTTTTAAACTATCTTATCAACCAAGCAGATTCTTCCCTGTGGCCATCTGCTCGTTTTGCCGCCGTCAGCTGTTCTCGGAGCTGAAAAAAAAATCCTGCTGTAAAAAAATCAATGCACTGCTCTCATAGAGACATAGATTTAATATGTCACCGGAATAGACGCCACAGAAATACCCAAATTGGTAACACTGATCATCCCCGTTTGACGGAGGGATCTTCAGGAAGACGGGCCAGGGCTCCATGCAGGGCCCGTCGCATTATTTAGGTTATCGTGTGAATAACAAACTCAGCGATTTTAGCAAGAGGAATAAGACACAGTGTTCTCGCCCTGAAAAGAGGCTGCGGACCTCTTTCCTGCAGTCCTGTCTCGTTGAGACTATTTTCCTGGTGTTTCTGAAACTGTGGTTCTGTTCATAGTTTCAAAAATAAAAGCTTTGAATTGGGCTCTGTTTGGGGTTCAGCAAATCAGGGCAGTTTGTTCTGGTTTGTATCTGAGGTTCCGTTTGGTACGTGCCCCTGGAGTTGGTGCCGTGCTTTTGGCCAAAACCTACGTTTATCCGAGTGTGTAAACAGGAAAGGCTGGATGGGAGCCCACTGCCACTCTGGGGTTCACATCCCCGACCCTGCCTCTAGAGCTGCAGAGGAGAGCGGGGCCCTCCGTCCGCATCTTCAGGGTGAGCCTAATGAGAGACAGGGTCAGTTAGTGAGAAAAATGTGGGGATCGAGACACCTGACTTCTGCTGCCCTGGCGCCCCCAGAAGGGTCTAGACACACACCTTGTCAGTGCGTGTGCCCCTTGGGGCAAGGTGGTGGTTTCTCCCCAGGAAGGGGCTGGTTGGCACCGCCCAAGTGCCTCTCTCCAGCCAACGGTCACAGGCGCCCTGCTGTAGATCAGATACCCGCCCCAGTTCCACATTTGAGGAAACAGGGATCTGAAAGTCACAAGACAAATCGGGTGGAGTTCATTCAGAGCTTTCCCGGCTTCCACGGGGCTCTGCTCTCTGTCTCGAGGCCTCCGTGGACCCAGGTAGAAGGTGGCATATACATTGTCAACTTCAACATTTTTGCAGGCCAAACATCGGTAAAAAGCACAGTAGTGCAATTACAAAAACCTCCTGAGAATCAAATATTTGATAGGGTAAAATAGAATAGTAGCGACCATTTTTTCCTCTGAAGATAGCCACATTGTTGGCCAAGGAGGGTTTCCACCAGATGGAATTGTATCAAAGAATCCTGCTATGTTTTGGCAACATTTTTCTCGTCCTGGCTATAAGAATGGCTTTTGCAGGGTAGAACACGGACTCTGGGGCCATCCTGGTTTTGGTTCCCGGGAAGCTGACTGGTGGGAAATGGGTTCATCCACTCCAGTGAACCCCGAAGTGCAAATCGAGACTCTATTATGATCCATGTATGAAATGAAATTTCTGTAAATCCCGACTTTTCATTTGCTCCTGATTAGTTAAATCAAGAACTGGAAGATGCTGTCAGTGCAGAAGATGAGGAATGTAAACTAGAGAAGTATTCACAGTTGCAGTGATGTAGTGCCTAGTTACCGTGGAAGAATGTCGTTTGCTGGGGGCTAGATCTTCTGCTTTTGCTTTGGGATCTTTTCTTGAGGGGGGGTTCTCCATTTGTTTGTTTGTTTAATGGAATAAAATTAAATCAATTTAAAAATGTCAACGCTTTGAATGATGCTTTTATTTTATTTCTGTTTTTTTTTCCTGCTTTGTGCTGGATTCTCCCAGGTTTTCCTTCCAGTTGCACCCACGATTCCAACTCACCTTCCTTCGCTGTGTCTGCACGTCCCGCTACAGTGATGCTTTCAGTGAACAAAACTGTCCCTTTGAACCGTGGAATAGGTGAATGACCTTTTGCAATAAACACACGCTCCGGCTCAACGCGACCAGAAAAACCAAACGAATTGATGGCCAAATAAAAAGTGATTGGGTCAATTGAGAAACACCTGCCAAATCGAGGCTGCGGGCTGGGAAATTCTCACCCACGCTCGGGAGTCACGCCTCTATATAATGTGGAGGCTGCGTGTGTCTGTATGGAAGCAGCCACTGCTCGGATATTTAAAGAGCCTCGTTCTTTCATTTTTCCTTCCTGGAACTGAGAATCGAGAGACCAGGGTTTACTGAAGATGAGAAACCCAATCAAACAGTGGCTTATTCTTTTAAAGTAAACAGAGCAAAGGCTCTGGGCTGCAGACGTAGCCAAGAGCGAGCTCTGCACAAAGAGGAGATTATGGAAACAAAAATCTCTTCCACTGAAATAATTATCTTTCATCACTGAACTGCTTTTCTTGTTTTCATTCATGCAGAATTTTAAGAGTCAATGGTGCTGACAAACGCTAATGAGAAAATGGGGACCATGGATTTGTAGGTTTGGGGGACCCCGAATGTCAGCCCTTCTCCCCGGCCCACATGGACCTTACTTCTTCTTCAAAGCCCTGCTGAGACCCCTCGTCTTTGGGTCACGCCCCCGGCCATGCCAGCCCTTCTGACTCCCACCCCTCTCAGTATTTCTGAACCCCGTGAAGACGCGATGTAGACGTGACACGATGCCCCTTGGTTTGGCTCTTCCTCCTCAACCGCTAGCTGGAGAGTCCAAGGCTGGCTCCGTCCAGGCTTCATATCTGAAAAACGAAATAACAAAAACCAGAACAACTTGGATGAGCTCTGTTCTGTTCTGTGTGCTGTCTCTGTCACACCATCTGCCCTGAAGGGAGCGGGGGACTTGATGGCCGTCTCTGTCCTCCATCGCGCCCGGCGTGGCGCTGAAGGGGTCGTGAGTGCCCGGCGGATGGTTGTGGACGTTGTGTAGCTGACCGCGCTCAGGCTTGGCAAGTCTAGTCAGGTGTTTGCAACAGGGTCCTCGACTATCTCCCACAGGTGGTAAAACTCGATCCTTTCGAAGGTGAACAGCAGAAGGCTGTCGGAATCGTGCCTGCTGCCACTTTCCAGAGAGTGTGAACCCCGTTCTGGGGCCCCGGGGCTGATCTCTGAGCACCGGAAGCGTCGTGCAGTGAGTCTGACCCTCGTTGGAGCCCTTCTCAATCCTACCAAGTTCCGAGCTCTCCAGAACAGGATCCGCGGAACGTGGTGGACACGTGGGAACTGGGGGTTTCCGGATAAGGTCGAGGGACGCTTCCGAATCCTGTGGCTGTTCCTGACCAAACGTCCTTAAACAGAGTGTGGCCTGGAGTTAATGACCCTTTGTTAACACAGGTCTTGCCAATTCACCTGTTCACTGTCAAGGCAAATTCTTGCGATGGATTCCAACAACTTTCTTATAACTGTTACGCAAAGGACTAATTTTCTTCTTGTTCAAAAGCAGTGGTCTCCCTTTCTCACTGTTTTTTTTTTTTTTATGAAGTTCTATTGAGAACTGTGATATCCTCCATTCTGGTTGTGCATGAGAGACCAGCCTCGGATTCGAAGTGTAAAGGTTAACTTTAAGGTTAATATAAGCATAGTCTTAGAGCCCTGCTGGTTAACACCCGGATAATATATCCCTGTTGGATGGTGGCTAGGTGCGGAGGGTATCACAGAGTCACGAAATGGATTTGCTATAGATACTTGTTAGTGTATGTGTCATATATACTTAGTGTATATATGTGATACAAAGTATATACAGACCTGTGTGATATTATGGGAGTATTTATTACACTGTTATGTATAAGTATTATTATATGAGTGCGTGTGTGTATGTGTACACACATATACATTTCAGTCTATTGAAATCAAACACAAATAGAGACAAGACTTGGAAAGTCTCTGAGTGGATGAAAGCAGGTCAGTCCTACAGGCAAAGCTTAATTTAGCTTGTTTTGTAGGATGAGCGAGGCTAGCTTGACTTGGGTCACTCCTTGTTTACGGTCTGAAACTCATAAGCGAAACTTAACTTCTCTGCAATCGGTGAGAGGTCACTACGAACGTTTTCTCTCATTCGAGAACATCCTAATATGGTAACCAACCACGTGAAGAAAGCACTCACTGCTTCCACTCCAGCAGTGGAACCATGTGATGAAATCCCTCCTGGCCCACCCCGTGTTTTGGTGTGTGTGCTCCCGGGTTTTGGGGGGATACATGTGAACTTTCACTAATTCCTACTTCAGTGATTCCTCAGTCATACTTTTTTTTTTCTCCTGAACTTTTAATAAGTCCTTTTGCATACATTCTTTATTTCTTTGCAAAATACATGGTTTCTCACCCCCAGAAAACATTCGTCTCCCAAAAGTGCACTTGAAATATTTAGGTTGTTGAATGAAAAATAATCATCCTTGAAGGAAGTGTGATTTGGGTTCAGTTTCACAGTGGTCTTTGATTCCATTCTAAGTCTTCAAGCATCCGTTTTTAAGATATTTCATCTTTCCGCGCAGCCCGTAATATCAGTTGTGAATCACGTTCCAGGAACAACTGAAGCCATTTTGCCAAATCCAGAGCAGAGTTTTCCTGCCCCGCCCGCCTTCTTTACTTCCCCCTTTTCCAAAGCTCTTCTGCTCTAGTACCTCTTACATCAAGCAGAGCCCCCCTATAAGTGATCTGTTTGCCTGAGTTTGCTATGGCCCAGGAGAATTTCCAGGTATTCCTCAAAAAAATTTAAAAAAAAGCAGATTTTATAGGAAATAGCTATTGGATACGTACGATCACATTTCCAACCAGCACATTGAGTCAACTACGTTGAATTAGATTTTGTGTGTGTGTCCCATTGATTTCCTAAAGGGACATTCTTATGTCTCATCTTTGGGTTGTAGTTCAATCACAGTTGGCTAGTAGGTATATAGGAAATAATAGCAAGGTTTCCTAGGAAAGGAAGTTTGGCCATGAAAATGAAGCAGCTTTTCTCTTGTATTAAAATCAAACAAACAGGACAAAAACAAGTCTCTAAGTGTGACCCGATGTCCGTGGAGTGCCTTCTGCCCCGTGAAGCTTCTGTTCCCCACGCTATCCGCACGGCGTCAGTGTAACCTGAAGGCAAGGCTGACCGTTGCCGCTGGGTCCCCTCCTGGGACAGCTTCCTCAGGAGGTTCTGAGATGGGTGTCTGCTTCGGTCCTGCCTGCTCAGACGGGGCTTCCTCCTCCTCAGTGAGGAGGGCCCTGGTGCTTTCTCCAGAACTCACGTTGAGCTGGTACCTCGGCAGGCCTGTCAGAGGCCATCCCGAAGGGTCCAGAATGGCAGGAAGGAAAGGACCCTAATGTTTCTGTGTATATACGGCGTGCAGGCTCTGAGCACGGTGCTTTCTGTGCGTTACCCGCCGAATCCTTCCAGAAAGGTCAGCCTTGGCCGACCTTGAGCTTCCAAGAGGTTAAACTGGCACGTTGGGGAGGGGGGAAGGGAGCCCAAGTCAGCCTCTGCAACTTTCTTTCTGGTCTTAATTCCTCTGTGACAGATGTCCTTGCTTTGTCCTCTCATTCCTATGGCCTGGGGCTCCTGACAGGTTTCCTTGTTCACATCTGTGAGTTATCCCCCGAGAGGCTGGGAGCTCTGTCGGCCCAGCCCTGCTGGATGTGAGTCCTTAACAATAGTCATAACCTGCCCACCTGTCACCAGGTCACTCATACACATCCCCCCCTCACCCCTGCAAGTCACCTGCTACCTCCAAAGCCATCAGGCACTTCCTTGCAATGACTCAGCCCTGCCCCAAGAATAACCACAGGAATTAGAGTGACAGTAGCAATCACTATTACTATCTACAGCAACAGTGTTGGGGTTGAATTGTGTTCTCTCCAACGTGATAGGTTGAAGTCCTAACCTCGGAATGTGACCGTAATTGGAGTTAGAGTCTTAACGGAGGAAATGAAGGTGAAACGAGGTTCAGAATGGGCTCTGATCCAATATGATGGGTGTCCTTTTGAAAAGGGGACGTTTGGACACGGAGGCACGCACAGAGGACATACGATATGAGGCGGCTAGGAGAAGACCGCTGTTGACACGCTGAGGAACAGGCAGGGAGCACACTCTTGCTCTCAGCCCTCAGGACAAACAACCCTACCAGCACTTTGATTTTGGACTCTGAGCACCAGAAGTATGAGTGGTCATATTGTTGGTGTGTAAGCCATGATCTGTGGTACTTTGACATGATAGTCCTAGCAATGTCATAAAACCAGTGGTAACCCTAAAACGTTACATGTACGTAGGGATGTATACGGATGGACACACACATCTCTGCCACAGACTGTACCTTCCCCACGTGCAAAGTGTGGGACAAAAGGCTTCAAAAGCAGCATCTCGTGAGGCACCCCCAGCCATCCAATGTCCCCAGGGACTCTGAGATGCAGAGTTCCGGAAACTCACCCAAGACCACAGGGCTTGTAGGTGGGAGGTCAGTTCAAGCCTACATTTCGCATTCGAGAACGTTGCCCGTGACCAGCATGGCGGGTCCTTCTCCTCTGTCTGGCTTCACAGAGTCTCTCCAGTTTGCTGGATCGGAGCCCTGCATGTCCCCACCGTGAACCGCTCCTCTGTCTCAAATGTCAACAGTGTCGTCAAAACAACAATGATTTTTTTCAAATCACTAATGTTCAGGGGACATTAAATTAAGTAGGGGTTCTCATATTCCCGGGCTCCACAGAGCAGAAGAATCTGTTAGAATGAAGAAGGTAATCTCATTAGTAAGCCATTACCTTGGAACTGAAGGGCGAGTACGGTGGTTGTTATTCCTGGCAACAGAGGGTTTTGGTCCTGAACAAAAGCTAGCCCGGGACACGGTCGTAGAGACTGTTTATGAATAGGTCACTGTTTATAACGTTCAACTCAGTGTTGCTTCAGAATCGGCCCGCCTTCCTGTCCCCTGGGCAGATCCTGGAGGGTTCACGGGGAGGGGGGGGTTTGGGCTCCTTCCGCCCTCAGCCCTCATGGAGGCAGCTGAAAAAGATCTTTTTCTCTTGGCAGACCTGCCTAGAATTTGACTTGGGGGCAGAAGGAGAGTGAGGCTTTCACATCAGACATTATAGATTCCATACCCTAAATCTTGATCATCGTGGGTTAGCAACATACCTTTCAAGGACACCCATTCAAGGCTGAACTGTGTCCTTTGTAAACGGATCTCCCTGCCTTACTTTTTCATTCAGTTCAATGTTTATTGCTTTTTGTAAGAGTTACTGATCTTACATACAAAGATTTTGATATGGAGATTCAGGGAAATCAGTGTTGATTTATAGTATTTATATGGTTAATGAATCCTTATTTTTTAGTTGGGGGAAGGGGTAGAGGGAGGGGAGACAGGGAACCTTAAACAGGCTCCATGTCCAGTGTGGAGCCTGACGTGGGGCTCGGTCTCACAACCCTGAGATCACGACCTGGGCAGAAAGCAAGAGCTGGATGCTTAAATGACTGGGCCACCCAGGCGCCCCAAGGCCCGAAATCTTATAGCAAGAGATTGCCTCTTCTTTTTAGTGGCTTTAATCAAATCAGATCAATAGAATTATTATTCCTGTTGATTTTGTGGCATTCTGGTACTAGCAGGGTAAAATGGTGACACCAGGAGCTGTGTTGGTCCTCAAAACATATTTCTTTCCCTTGCCTGACTTAATATTTTAAATTTTCTACATACTGAGAAGCTGAATCCCCTCCATTCTTCCCCCCAAAAGGGCTGGTTCCACCAATTGGTTTATGCGAATTGGTATAGAACTTACACCCACTGGAAAGACGCCTTCTTTCGCAGTCGCTGAGGTGCACAGTGAGGTCTTCGAGCAGAGAGATGATCTGGTGGTGGCGGGAGGCTGTGGAGTGCGGTCGGAAACACGCGCCCAGAGCTGAGGGGCTCTCTGTCATGGACAAGCGAGAGGCATTGCGGCTGTAAACCGCTTGCCCCCTCAATGGATGGGAGCCTCCCGTGGAATCAAACAATTCTGGGTCCTAAAGGAATCACTTCCCTGGGGCCAAATGTCACATTTTATGGGATACAAACCTATGAGAGGGGCCATGATGTGTCTGAGGCCCCACAACCACAAAATGACAGCACTGAGTCTCCAAACCACACCTCCTGGTCATTATTCGTTCAGTGTTTTCCAACAGGATTCCAGTGTTGCTGGTTATTTCATAATGAGACCCATGAGTCAACAGCCCGTGACCCCATATTGAAGGGCAACGGGCTGTGTGTACCCGCTGCCATCTTGTTCCCGCTGCCATCTTGTTCCCGCCACCGCCATGCGGCAGGAGCTCGGCCCCGTCTGCCCAATTAAAGCTTTTAAATATAAACACGGTTTCGCTTCAGGATTATTTTCAAATGATTCTAACATTCTTTGAAGAGTACTAATAGTTTGGAACCTTCCATTGCTTGCGAAGATGGGTGCCTCCAGTTGAAAATCAGGAAGATGAAACAAAACCCACCTCTGTTCTGCTCCCTGTTACGAGTGATATGAGGGTTTTCCGGCAACATAAGACACAAATCTGGGGAAAGCGGAGCCAGGAGGTTACTTTGCCGTCTTCTCCCTGGGTTTTCAGTGTGCCCTGTTATCACGGACGAAGAGGTAATGTTAGCAAAACACGTATTTCCAGTGCCCATAACTGAGCTACTTCTGAAATCCTTGAGGCCGTTAGGATGGACCCGTACGGTTACCGACCCAAAGACGTCAATTAAATTTTGAGAAGTTTGCTTAGCAACCTTGCTCTGGGACGTGTATAAAGAAAACATAAACAAAACCCGTGACAAATTACTTTTTCTGTGTGGTTTTGCTCCAGGAAAGCATTGCTGCAGGCTTCTGCCCCAAACTGACCAGTAGAAGCGGATATCTGAAGGTGAGGGCAGACGCTGCCTCCAGAATAATAAGCACCGTGACAAACAGCACCCTGGGCGTGGGGGTGCGTCGTCCTGCCCCGTGACTCAGGTTCGTAACCCTGCCCCGCGCGTCGGAATGCTGCTAAGAGAGTAGATCCTAGAAAGGCCACATCGTGAGCAAAACCAACTTTTTGTAACTACATAAAAAAGGAAAAGAAAAAAAGATTCCTGAAACGGAAGAGAAGCTTGTTTTTCTCTCAGCAACGGTTTTTGTAGGGGTCTTAGCTGGGACCTGGAAGTTGGATGAGGGTTCACTGGAGATGGTCATCGGGACGTGATCTTCTCTCACCTGTGTCCCTTACCTCAAAATGTACTTATGGTTTTGCTGAAGGCTGACCTCATGGCGGGAACACCCCTCAGGGATGGTCTAAACGTGTTGGAAGTAGAAAGTCCATAGTTTTCAACTGTATTGGGGTTCCTCTGGTCCCACCCCCATCTCCCAAGTTTATTCAAATTGCTTCCCAGATAGGACAGGGATGGTATTGAAATGGCTGACAGCCCAGTAGCCGTCATCTGTCTTCTTGTCAGAGTGAAGGCATCCCGGGTGCGAGTCTCGACCTTAGACCCAAATGCTCAGTAGGCGAATGAGTCTGTTGCTCAGTGCGTTGAGAGGTTAACCTCCCTCCGCAGGCCAGCCTCCTCTCCACCCCCAGCCCTTCTCCCGAGCCCGGTTCTTTCCCTCCAAGGCTGTCTGCAGCTCTCTCTGCGAGGGATATAACTTAAGGTGTGACCACTCCCAGGAGTATTGCATTTCAGCAGAGGCCTCCAAGATAGAAAATACTTCAGTGAAAGGAACCAGAGAAGGGAGAACCCTGGTTATTTTTTAACTCACTCTCAGGTGGAGTTCCAGGCCGCTGACCTCCCTGTTTAGCAGGAACCCCCTGCACCTGATTCCCTCCGAATCCGAGAGCCCACGACTCCAAGTGGCATTTCCTCCCTTTCAAGCATCACGTTACAATCATTTCAGTCTAAAATCTCCTTTCTCGCCTGTGTCTTAGCTGCAGAGTGTAGCTTAGTGGGGCTGATGTCATCCAGAACAGAAACAATGAACCCACTGAATTCCAAGCGACATGTTAACAGTGTGTAAGCGAAGTAATTCGCATCTCCAGGACCCCGCAGCCGCCACACGCTTTCATAAACACGGGGTTACTCTGCGCCTGGACTCTGAAATGCAATCGCAAATCCAGGCCCCTGCTTTCCCGGCTGTTTGAGGCCGCCTCCCCACGCGTGGCAGGGCTTACAGCTTCTGGTCATCTTCTGCCCATGTCCACACGCACAATGTGCAGACGACGTAGAACGACGTCTGTTACCAGGTGTGCGGGATGTACCAGCATTTCCGGCTTATTCTCCCGGAAGGAGAGTTGTAATAATTGATCTCTGTGCTCAAGGGCAAACACTCCTCGAGTCCTTCTGTGGCCAGGGGACGGGGGCCATCATACACAACTGGAAACGCACCTATAACACATTGGGTATCGTCTATCAGGAAGAGCGAACATTAAACCCAGACGCCGAGCTCTGCTTAGGATCGCGGGAGCCGTGCTCAGCTGTGGGTTTGCTGGGCCTGCAGCAAACTGTGTGTGGGCCGGCCCAGGACCACAGCCCGCGGCGCGAGAATGCACCTGCGGGTCGGTTTTGCCTCGTACAGTTACTGCTCGCGGGTGCGTCCGGACCGTAGACATCCAGGCAAGAGCGCGTGGGCTCCGTGCGAGGCCCCGAGGGAAGGTGCCCACAGGGCGCTCTGGCAGCGGTCGCCGTGATCTGCGCCTGGGCGTAAGCCCGACTCGGGTGTAGGAGCAGAAGTGAAATCAGTTCCGGTGATCTGTAAAATGCAGTGCAGCTTCCTACGGATCTAGTTTTCAGATCGTCTCTGGGAATTCTTTTAATCTTTTCTGAATCACAATACCGTTTTTTGTTTTGGGGTGGAAAAAAAAGGCTTTCTTCCGGAAACAAGGCGGCTGTCTGTTTCGCAGGCAGTTGTGGAACAGGGCGGGAGGTATTGCAGTCTTCTCCGCTTCTAGGCGGGGGATCAGCTGCCAGATCACCCCGGGGCGGCTCCTGGCCACCTGCGGCCACCTGCGAGGAAGAGTTCGGACGATGCCACATTTACCCGGTCTCCACTGTCCATTGTCTTCTTCTGCACGTTTCTCAATAAGCTGATCTTGGATGACACATTGATTTTTTTAAGGGGCATTATTTTTTTCACTCTCGTTCGAAAAAATATTTTTGAACGAGAAGTATTTAATGAGTTTATGAACTTAGGGAGTGCACTAGGAGGGGTAGTCAAGTACTCATCACCTACCCTCCGAGATCGTACTCACCCTGGGGCTTGCTCCCCGTGTGTCCCTCTGCCCAGGGACAGAGCTGACAAAGGGCCTGGAAGAGTGGAGAATTCATAGTCCCGGAGAGCGATGAGTGTGTGTCGGGGGAGGGGTAATTTTAGGGTTTGGGCTTCATTCCCTTTTTATATGAGTCAGTAATATAGCTCGTGGATCCTAGCACAAGTACGGCCTCAGGAAGTTGTAGATCTATATTTTAATTTTAAACTTCAGTGACTTAGTATGTATATATCTGCAAGATATCCGTGTGCAAAGAGAAGACTGTAGTCAAGTTTCTGGAGCTCGTGTACGCAGACAGCTGTCTTTGGGGGATACAACATCTGGTTGAGGGCTAACGACGAATGAAGCCAGAATGGGTTCTGGTCATGGACGTCGGAGAAGCTGGGGTCTGGTCCCTGCAGGGGACCTCAGGCAAGCCACTAACTCTGCTACTCTTTGGGCTATACTTTCCTGCTCCCTTCATTTTTAAATCAAACCAGTATTGGTGAATTACTTTCCACATGGGCACATGAATCACCGTTCTGGACAGGAAGGGGCTCCGACCAGAGCGGCTGGGGTGGGGTTGGGTCTTCTCTGGGGACAGTTCCAAGTCTCACAGTATGCTTTTATTTATTTATTTCTTATTTGAGAGAGAGTGAGAGAGCAAGGGGCAAGGGGCAAGATGGAGAGAACCTCGAAGCAGACGCCCGGGGGTGGGGGGCAGTGTGTGCAGCCCAAGGTGGGGCTCGATCTCACGACTCTGAGACCCAGACCTGGGCTGAATCAAGAGTCCCGGCCCAACCAACTGTGCCACCCAGGTGCCCCTCCTAGTATGCTTTTAATGATTTATTTTGTTCATGGTTTTTCCCCCAAACGTTCACTGTTCCTCATGATTTACAGGCTACACCATGGGGTCTCATACGTGAGAATCGCCACACTCCGACCCGAATCTGCCTGACTTCCACTTCTTCCCTCCTAAACCGTTCTCTTCGGCTACAACGATTCCCGTTATCGCTGTCACCTGGCCACTGCATCCCCGAGGGGTCCCCTCTGCTTCCCTCTGAGCACCCGGTTCCCACCGTTCCTTCGGAGCCAGCAAGCTCCCAGCCTTCTCGGGGGTCCTCCTCGCGCCCCCCCACCCCGCGTTTCCCCAGCCGCACGCCCCTCCTCACTCTCTCCAGAACCAGGTCTTCAGTCGCCCCAGGAAGCCCCCCACCTGCCTCGGCTCCTTCTCACAGCCCTTCCCGCCAGGAAGCTCGCGGACAGGAAGTTTCCCCTTCCATCTCTGAGTCCCGAACGCGGAGCAGTCGCGTTGTCTGGCCCGGGGTCATGTTCCGTGAGTGACCGGCAGGGACAAACGGACACCTCGGCCCGGCCTCACCTTGTTGCTTCTCCCCCGGTATGTGAGGAGGAGACCACGGTGCAGTCTTCCCTCGGGCGCTGGGGCTGGGGCTAACCCAGGAGACTGTCCGTGAGCTGGAGTCCTTTTTCGACATATGAAAGTTACAGTTTTCAGGGCTTTCTCAAAATGTACTGATTTTTAAAAAAATTACTTAATCTGCTGCTAAAGATTTTATGAATCATGACATAAGTATCCCAAGATCCTGGCTAATTACCCACAATTACAGATGTTTCGGTATCTGGGAACTCCTTAGTAAGGATGTAAAATTTGTTTCATTATGTTTTCACAATCATATTGGGGAAAAATTGCTCCAAATCTTTTTTAAAAATTATTATTATTTTTTTACTAACTGTGTCAACTAAAATAAAATCTTAAACAAAAGAAAACAAAACAAAACAAAACAAAAAAAACCCCGCCTAATGGCCATCCCTGGGTTCAGAGCCGCTGAGAGGTATTTTCAAGGATCCTGTTTTGCTTGGGCTTTGACACAAGCAGGGAGCAAGAACGCCTCCCAGGGCGGGTGCTCGTTCACATTTGGTGATGCAGAAATCGGGTCAAACACCGGTCCCCGTGGTGCTGCATGGACAGCAGCAGAAAAGCAGCAGCACGTTGATTGGAGCTAATCCGTTAGACACATGACCTGAGAGCTTGGACACATCTGGACTATGCGTCATCCGAACACGGCGAAGTGACAGACAAAGGTGACCCCCAAGAGAAGAGAGGGTTCCAGGAGCTGGGACGGACTCCTTGGGCTGCACAGAGCCACGGAGAGCCGGGACCGGCCCCAGCGCCCTGCAGGCAGGTGTCCCGGCCTTAGCCCCACAAGCTCTGACTCCCACCCGCTGCCTAAGCCCCAGGCCTCTGCTAGCAGCGTCCCCTGTGACACGGGGGCCTCAGCGCCTGTGACGCTCCTCCGTTAGCGCCTGGCACAAGTCCCTGGTATCGTGCTCGCTTTTATTATTCCAGCGTGAAGTTTGACAGCAAGGTCCTTACTAAAACCATCTTCATGAAGGTCCTCGCTTAGTTCTTGAGTGCGACTCAGCCTGTGGGACGGGCCGTGGGCCGGGAACTGCACGTGCGTGGGAGACGGAGTGGCTTCTCTCCCAGCAGGCTCGGGGTGACGCTCACCAGGCTGCCCTTGCTCCCGGGGAAGCTTCCCGCTGCACCCTCCAGGGTCCTCCGTCCCGAGAGGGCCAGCGAGGGCCTCTGGTACGCTTGGAGCAGGGGCTCTTTTCAGTGCCCGGCAGCCTCTGCCTGCCCCACACGGACCATTCACACAGACAGTCCGAGACGAGCACTGCCTTTTCCCAAAGATGTGTGTCATCTTTCCTGGCTTGCAACCATTCCCAGTTTTGTTTTGTTTTGTTTTGTTTTTGTTTTGTTTTTTGTTATTTGAGAGAGTGAGCGAGCCAGCATGAGCAGGGGGAGTGGCAGAGGGACAGGGAGCAGCAGACCCCTTGCTGAGCAGAGAGCCCGATGCGGGACTCGATCCCAGGACCCTGCGCTCATGACCTGAGCGGAAGGCAGAGGCTTAACCCACTGAGCCACCCAGGCGCCCCTCCAATCTTTCCTGTAATGACTAGATCCAGATTTTCCTTTGGAAACGGCATGTGTCCCCCTCGCTCCCCCAAGAACTCTGCCTCGCTCTGCCCCTGCTCCCACTGCCGGGGTCTCTGGAGAATTTCCGCACCAGCTGCAGGACTGCTCCCTCCTCTGGAAGCTTCTCCTGTGACAAGATGCCTATCTCTTTGCATCAGGTTGCATCATATGATGTCAGAAAGCCGAACGAAAACAAAGTCTCTTCCCCAGGGAACAGGCGCTCCCGACAACACAAAGGGGCCTCTGGGTGAGGGGATCTTGGGTTTCGGTAGAGGAACATCTCCTGCTGCTTTAAATGGTCGTTCTGCAGACCCGCCTTCTCCACTGCGGGGTTCGTGGGCATTAAAAACACATTCTTCGTTCTCGTGTGCTTTCTGAGCCTTGAAATCCATTCTGCTTGTTTAATAGTATTCAGGGTTCGGTACACAACTTGATTTTGTGTTCACTCTGTTCCAAGCATGGGTGATTAAAACACCATCAACGTAAGAGCACCTTCCCTCCAGAACTAACGTCTTATTGATGACCGTCCTCATTTGCTAAAAAGTCAGCGACTTTCAGTATGCTGTTATTTTGTTAACTTGTGTTTTATTTTCTTTCAAGATTTTCTTATCTGCTGGTGCACTTTGATTCGATTTCAGAAAAGAACCCTGAACTCCCATTGTGACTGGCTTTTTTTCTAGGGAGACCCTGGTGCGCAAGCCAAGACGGGGTTTGTGAAGGGCCGGGCCCTGCAGGGAACCCTCTCTGGGCTGCTCCCGGAGGCTGAGGTCCAGCCGAGCAGCCCCACAGAGAGACACTGTACCTGTCCCACTGCGGAGGCCGGGGCCAGTCTAGGGAAGGCTTTCGTGGGGTTAAACTTCGCTGACCTTCAGAAATGCCCAAGTGTAGGCAAATAAATCACATGCCACGAGCCGCCCCTCGCACAGTTCTAGGGCAAGGATAACTGAGATAAAATGAGCCCCGTGTCCTTCCCTGACCGTCCACTGGCCACTGAAGGAGAAGCCAGGTCATGGTCCCGAAACCTCGGGGGAGGGGTCACTTGCACTCCTTCCCTCCCCTGCCACAAACCCACCGGCTCTGAGGGCAGAAGGACAGGGAAGGGTGGGACTGGGATTCTGCGTGAGGTTCTGTTCTCCCAGCACAGCCCAGCGTTTCCCACTGTGCTCGAAGACATTTTCTCAACTGCATTTCAGACACGGGGGGAGCTGGGGGAGAATTCTGGATGGGAAAGGAGAATACCTGTGTGGGGACAATGACCTTCATTGTGCATCTGAGCGTGTCTGCGAGAGCCTAGCTGCCCAGCTTGGGGGGTGCCCTGTCCGGTGGAGGGCGCGGAGGGCCTGGGAGATCTGAGTGTGCCTGAGTGAGAAGGTTCTGGCCTTCCTCCGTCTGGGGACAATCGATCGGCGAGTCTCCCGGGGTCATGGAGCAAACGTCGCAGGGGATGGGGTAATGCTCCGTGCTCGGCCCCAGGATTGCAGGCCCGGCTTGCACAGGGCCTGGCCTCCTCCGTCTTTCCCCGATCCATTCCCACCTGAGCCGGCCACTGTGTCCCCTGAGCTCCGGAAACTGCAGCCTCCGCTGGGGGGCAGCCGGCGGTGCCCTTCACCTCTAGTCTCCTCTGTTCTCCAGCCGCGCGGAGTTTCTTCACTCGCCCGGGGACACCACGTCCTGCGGACTCTGCTGCTTTGCGGCGCTGTTCCCTTTGCTGGAAACTCTTGATTCTCCCCGTGACCAGGCCACTCCCGGGGGTCCTTCAGAACACACCTGCAACATTCCCTCCTTAAGGAAACATTCTCCCTCTTCCTCTCAGGTTAGGCAATCCCCTGTTGTATGACGTCACAATGCCATGTACTCCTTCAACTGCTACAAAACAGGGCACCTGGTTTTGCGATGCACCGATGGGATGCTTTGCGTTTCCTGGCATACGGCCTCCTGCCAGCTCAGCCCGGGGGGCTGAGGGAGGACGGTGCTGAGCAGTGATGCTGAGAACACGTTTATTCATACGCGTTAAGGGTCAGCGGCTTCCAGCATGCTGACTAGGACATGTGAGCACACAGAAACATGCAACGTGCGGAGGAGAGAGAAAGATCTCCCAGGCTTGGCTGGATTCTCCTCTTCTGACAGATTCAAGACTAGGCAAAGTGCTTTCGGTCCTGGAGTTTCGTGCAAGGAAGGCGCTGGGGAAACTGAGGAAGAGGGTAGGCCCCACCTGCGGCCACAGGTCCCAGTCTGTGTCCCTCTCGGCCCCCGGCCAGCGCAACGTGCACACATACAGGGGATGAACACAGACGTGGCAGACGAGCATGGGAAGGAAGGGAGGAAACACTTCAAGCTAGAACAGGGTGATTTTTTTTCCAATGCCACACATCCGGGTTACTGTCCGGGAACAACACCAGAAACAAAACAAAACAAAAGGTAACAGAACCATAACCAAGAAGATCCGTCCTCGCACATGCAAAGGACGCAGAATGGATTAAACATTTACAACAGAAGATTCTTACGTTAAATTTTAGGCACATGCACACGTATTCTGAAACAAAGTGATGTACAAAAAATACAAATGAACTGATCAACAAAGAAATATAAGACAAAGAAAAAATAGAGAGAACCCCAAATAGCTCAATTAATATCAGATACAAAGGAAAAATAAACAGTAAGGAGTGAAGCGGGCTGCTTGAAACATTGGTTTTGGAAAATACAGTTCATTATGATAATATAATAGCCAGGAATACTTATGAGTCAAATGAAATAGCATCAAAATATCCCAGATAAAAGCTGAGAAAATACAATGAGAAATTAGCAAAGCAGTCTTAGGGTACATTGATAATATGTTAAGTAGGGGCGCCTGGGTGGCTCAGTCGGTGAAGCGTCTGCCTTTGGCTCCGGTCGTGATCTCAGGGTCCTGGGATAGAGCCCCATGTTGGGGGCTGTAAGTCCTAAGGATTTTTATCAAGAAAAAAGGAAGAATGGAAATGAACTACCCATTCCACTCCAGAACCAAAACAGCATCAAGAACAATAAACAAACAGGTGTCGTGACCCGGCTTGAGTCACAAAAGAACACTCCGTAGAAATTAATGAACAAAATCTGAAAAACTATAGAATAAATGTAGTAACTCAAAACCTGATTCTTTGAAATGAAATTTCAATGTTGACAAACCTTGGGCAGGATGTGTCTCAGGAGGAGGAGAGGGAGCGGGCCAGGGACAGGCACTGGAAAGGAGAGCTTGGCAGGGAGGTGACCGCTGCCTGCCCATGACACGGGAAGGCCACCAGACACTCTTGTGCCTCGAATCCAGGCCCTCACGGTCGGCCACCGTTCGGAAAGTCCTCAGAAGGGATTTTTTTTTTTTTTTTAATTTGACAGAGAGAGATCACAAGTAGGCAGAGAGGGAAGCAGAGAGATAGAGGGGGGGAAGCAGACTCCCCGCTGAGCAGAGAGCCTGATGCGGGGCTCGATCCCAGGACCCTGAGATCATGACCTGAGCGGAAAGCAGAGGCTTTAACCCACTGAGCCACCCAGGTGCCCCTCAGAAGGGAATTTTTAAAAGAAAATCTTTGCGTTTGCTAAGCAAACAAAACATAGGGACACCAAAAGTGAAACAATGCTGTGCATGGCCACGTGATAACACACTTTGAAATCTAGCTGAAATGAACAAATTTCTAGGAAAATATCTTCACTAAATGTCACTTCGAAGAGGCAAGAAACATGAGTTATCAATGCTGCGGGAGACGTGAAAGGCATTCCTATAGAAGTATACTTCTGCTGGTAGAAGATATGGTCTTATTCACTCATTGGTTTAACGAATACTGATTAATAATCTACCATGTGCCTTCTGCTGCTTTCATTGTAGAGAAGGTTGCCTAATTGTTCTATCTCCATTTGTAAAAAAATTTCAAATTAAGCTGTACTTCCTCAAAAGAGAAGGAAGAGTATCAACCGGTAAAGACCAAACCCAACAGCTTTGTCTCTTCCCCGCCACCCTCCCCCCGTCCCCCCGTGGGCCTTGTGTCCTTACTCATGTTTTTCAATGTGTCTGTGTGTCTGTCGTCTCTCTGTCCCATTTCTGGGTGCACAAGTGAGTTTAATGTCCATAGGATAAAATTATCCGCCTGTTCACGTTTCTCTTTCCTGTTATGGACGTCCCCGTGTCAGCCCATGATAGCTTAATTCCGCGAGTTTCGCTGCCTTCAATGCAAGGTATCTGGTTGAACATGCACCGTAGGAAGCTCTGTCCCACCGCGAGGTGAGGCCACTCACTCCTACGGTTGCCGAAGAGTGATCCAGGGTCAAGGTCGCCTAGAGGACCAGCCCGGTGGATCAGTAATCTCTCCATTGCCGTCCTCTGTCAGTCCCCAGGGCTGTTTTCTGCTCTGCGGTCCCCTCCCACTTCCTTCTTGTCATGGTAGCGGATTCTGATTTTGTGGGTGCAAACTCCTCTCCAGTCTCTCAAAATCACGTTGGCACGTTCTTGTTGAGTGTCATGCCTCCCGTTTGCTCCGAGGTGAGCTGTTTTATCGGGCCATCACCATCATAAGCCTCCATGCTGGCGTCCTCCTTGCGTCCCGGGTGGCCCCTGGCTGGGCGCGACTTTTATGAATGAAGGCCTGGGTTGGTTTCCACGGGCGCTGGTTGTGGGTTTCCTCTGCAGAGTGCACATCTGTTTCCTGAGCAGGCCCCTCCCTTGAAGGCTGACTCCAGGCCCCCGAAAGTGAGGGAGGTATCGACAGCAGGAAGAACGGGGCATCCGGGGGACCTCCTCCTTCCCACGCCCCTCCTGGGCCCAGTGCCAGACCGGGAGGCAGTTCCTGAGAGCTGATAACCGGGGGCTGGGGTTGCCCAGCTTCTCGGTTCGTGCGTGGCTCCTTTCTTGGCCCCGTGATGCTCCGCAGCGCCCCTTGTCCCAGCCAAGAGAGGCCCTAACAGCACCTCGTCCCAGCCCAGCCTAGCAGCCCTCTTCATAAGGAGTCGGGGCCAGCGACTATTAACTCTTCATGTCCTTCTCGAAAAACGAATCCATAGAAAGTAAGAGAGAAAACAGTATGTCTCCTTGTGCTCCAAGAGCGCCCCTGATGAGTGGCGGGTGGCCTGTGGCTGCTGGGAGCTGTGCTAGCTCGTCTCCCCCTCGGGGACCAGCTCGGGGACCTTTTCCCACCTTGTCTGCTCCGCTTGGATTTCCAGGAGTTCCTGGATTTTATCGTCCCAGCGGTAGAGAGGAGCCTCATGGAGAGGAGTGGAGGGCCCCCTTGAAGCCGGGAGCTGTCTGGAGCGGGAGTTTAACTTGACCCCGAGGCGTGCACCACCCCCCAGAATGGAAACAGTCCACTGAGGCCCTGTGACGATGCCTCAGCGTCCCGGGCCCTGGTGTGCAATCTGGTGACAGCTCCAGAAACTTCCCTTCCCTCCGCCCTGCGGTCTTTCTCCCTCATGCTGGCGTGAGGGGCTGGGGCACTGGGCTCTGATCTGCTCATTTTTTTTTGCCTCAGAAACCTCCTTGGGAAATTGGTTTCCTTTAGAAAGCAGGGTTGGGCTTTACCTTTGGGAGGAAAGTGTCGTCTGACTGTCTCTTGGTGATCGGGGATATATTGACTGTCCCCCATATTTGGCTCTCGGCAAACGGTCAGTGTTCTTGACCTTGAGTGTGGAACGGCCCCTCCCCCGCCCCAGGCTCACCTGGGGACTCCAGAACGGGTCTCTGCCACAGCTCCTCCCACGTTTTCTTTCCAAGTACTATTACATTTTTATCTAAGTGTTTATATCTATCCTTTTCTTAGGGGAAAAAAAAAAAAAAGGAAACCCAGAAATTTAAGAACTAGGAAAAATAAAGAGCTCTGCTCAGGGCGCCCCGTGGCGTTCTCCCTGGATTCCGATCAGAAGGGGCAGCAGTTAAAATTTCCTACAGTTGGATTTGACTCCGAACAGCGGGCTTGAATCCACCGGGTCTTCTTGCACTGCAAGAGGCTGTTTAGCTCGGGTCCTAAATTGCAACAAAATCACAACCTCTATCATTGCTACATTTTCAGAGTAAGATGTTTGTGGTTGAGAGTTAGCCAATAACACAGTATTTAGAAGTCCGTGAGAATGGACCCAGGAAATTTTTCTGGTTTAGGGATGACCAAAGCAGAGCCACGAAGAGCAGATTTCCTAAAAAATGAGCCTCGTTTCCAATGAGAACAGAGCAGCTCGCCCTCCTCCCCGGCCCCCCACTTTCCCCACTCACGACTTCTTCCGTTTAAATGTCCAAGGCTTCAGTTCTAACTATCCCTTTGCCGCATTCTGGGGGCAACGTTCTCCTTCCTTCCAAATTTGATAATCAAAATGCAATTCTTAATAAATCTATAAATCAGAAAGCATTTGGCTGTTTATCTATTTTTTCCATTTGCTGAGATAGACCTAGAAAGAACTGAGTCAACTGTAGGTTCAGACCTTAAGGCACAGCAATTTAACCCTCTGGAAACAATTACTTCAGTTGGATACCAGATTCGTGGTACATTTTGAAACACGTATAGGACGTTTTAAAAAGTCATGTGGTAGTTTTGAAGCGATTGGAAGGCCTGGATAAGTTACCCCCATCTGTAGGAAATCCCACAGCCTGGTGGGACAGCAAGGGCCAGCTATTTTGGGAAAGAGAATGGAAAAGCCAAGGCTGGACAACATAAGTATGACGCACCAAAGGCAACCTCATGCCACATGTAAATTCAACTCTCACTTGTCACAATGAGCTCCGAGCTCTGAGTCTTTAGACGAATGGATTCAGTGCCGTGTAGACATCTTCGCTTCACTGCCCTGTAAACGTCTCCGGCTCAGTATGTCCAGAGCTGAATTCATTATCCCTTGTCCTTAATTGATCTCTCTTGCGACGGAATACTAATTGACTCCTTTCTCTTCAATGTAAGCCTCTCCCATCCCTCTTTCCTCCTGTCTGTAGAACGATCCCACTAAAACCCAGACCTAATCGAGCTTGTCTCATGATTAAAACATCTTCTGTTTCCGCATTGCTTTCAAACTTCCTTTAGAGCCTCCGTGCAGTTTTTCACGGTCCCGCCTTCACCTACTTCTCTGCCACTTGGACCTTTCACGGTAGGGGGAGGATGACATTTTCCCTTGGGTGTGTGGTTCTCTCCGTCTTGCCATGTGTATGGACTCCCGTGGGCCACGCTGCAGCCCAGGTAGAGAAACAGAACAGCGCCATCTCCCCCAACGCTCGGCTCCCTCCAGCTGTCCCTGTAGGACCAGCCCCCCCTCCCCCGCCCCACCAACCCCGCTGCGGGCCACCACGAATCTCAGGTCTGTCTTCTCATTCATGTGCTACGAACCTAACCCTACAGAATATGGCCTTTGGCTTGGAGCTCCGTTCGCTTGTCCCAACGCCGTTAAGGTCCATCCACGTGGGTGGGAGTGTCAGATCCGTTCCTTTCCGTGGCTGCCTCGCGTTCCACGTACCAACCGGATTCCTGTTCCCTCATCCACTGTCGAGGGACGCTTTGGCGGTCTGCAGTTTGGGGCGATGAGGAGTGGGGCTGCTGTGAACATTTTCGGGAGGTGTTTTGTGTGAACACGCATGGCTATTTCTTGAGGGTAAATGCCCGGGGGAGGATTGTTGGGTCATATGATAAGGGCGTGTTTAACATCCTAAGAACCTACCAAACCATACCCCACAGCAGCTGTCTGTCACTTAATAAAAGATGTGTGGTGGATTCTGATGTGGCCGTGGTCATCCGCGCTGCTCTAGAAACGCCCCAGCCTCGGTGGTTTCTAAACGACACGCGCTTCCTGCTCACACTCTGGAGGCCGGGAGGTTTCAGACAGAGATGCCCGCAGATTTGGTGTCCGGTGGGGAGGACCCCTTCCTGGCTGGTAGCCAGGCTCCTTCTCCCCGTGTCCTCCCCTAGTGGGAGGGACACGGAAGCTCTCTGGACCTCTTTCATGACGACACTCATCCCTTCATGGGGGCCGCTGTCTCCTGATCTAATCGTCCCCCCGAGGGCCCTGTTTCCTCACACCAGCACGTGGCAGGCTCCGCTTCACATCCGGATTCGGGAGGGGACGCAAAGTTTCCTTCTGCGGCAGGTGCACCAGCTGGTTTGGGGACCGTGCCTGTGACTCTTTACGTGTTAGCGTCTCTCGTAAACTACAAACTGCCTGAAGACAGAGACTATGTGTGTTTGTTTTCGGAACCGCTTATCCCCAGAACCCGTCTGAGTGCCGCCCTGTGCTTGTTTATAGGTGCTACTCCTCCACGGGGTGGTACTGGGGACGCGGGCGGCTGCCAGCCCTAGGGGCGCCTCCAGACTATCACCCGCCGTCTTATTATTAACCCTCTCCTTCCCCACACAACGCGAGTCGTTTTAACGAGGATCATGCAATGAGCAGTGATAACTGTGTATTCTTGATTTGCTCTTTAATCTTAAAACAACAAAAAAATACCAGGAAGATAGTGTAAGTTCCTTAAAATAGCTTATGGACTGGAATTGGCAGTTACCAAACAAACACTGTTACCTCGCAGTTTGCCCGTCTCCCTGTTTCAGATTTTAACCACAAATACAAACTCGGAATGATCACCTTGAAAGACAGGACGGAAATAACTCAAGTGCTGTTTGTCCTCCTGGTTACTGGACGGTCGCTCCCTATGTAGAACGGGAGGCCGAACGCCAGGATCTGTACCACTATGGGGGACGCAGCGAGCTGGGACTGGGCTGGGGGGCTCAACGCTCTCCCTCCAAGCCAAGCTGGGAAGCCAGCGCCCGGAGCAGGGCCTACGTGGAGCCCGAGCTCTGGCTTCAGCTCCTTGCGGACAGCGATGTTCATTAAATGGAGGAAAACCCAAATGCGTCAAGCCGGGTTTCCGTACCTGCACTCGGTTCCTGGGGCTGCGGTGACAGAGAAGCCAGATGGGGAGGCTGAGACAACACGATTGGACTCTCTCCCCACTCCGGGTGCCGGAAGGCTGAGATCGGGGTTCCTTGGGCGGCGGGGCCGAGAATCTGCTCCAGGTCTGGTTCCTGACTGTGGTGCCCGTAGTCGCCGGTGGTTCTGGACTGGTCGGCGCATGGCTCCAACGTCCACCTCCGTCCCCAGGCGGCTTCTCCCTGTGTGTCTGCTTCTCTTCTGCTCAAAGAAGGACACCGGCCGTATCGGGTGAGGGGCCCACCGTGCTTCCAGAAGACCTCAGCCCAGCCTGACTGCATCTTCAGAGACAGTTGTGCTGGGTAAGGTCGCACTCGCAGGCAGCAGTGGTTATAGGACCAGGTGCAAGTTTGGGGGGACACAGTTCCACACACGCGCCCGCACAGCGGTACAGCAGAGTGGAGGCTGCTCAGAGCGGAGACCAGCGGATGCTTTTATGTGCGTGGGGGTCTGATCACCGTGTTTGCAGTGATTAGCTTAGGGTAAGAAAGCAGACCAGTCTCAGTGGGTTTCGTGATTGTTTTTTTAAATTCCTCACCCACGGGACTTACTGCCCACGTCCCCCGCAGCACCCCCAGCCCAGCCCTTGGCAGCCACCGACTCAAAGGTCCTCAGGACACTTGTCCTAGTGCTTGGAACGCCCGGGAATGCTTTTCAGACAGAGGAAGAGCCCCTAGAAGGACAACAATGGCCTAATGTTACGGGGTCCTTGACCTCTGCAATAAGCATCGCTTTCCCAGAACCAGGCATTTTACTGGGGGGCAATTGTAACATAACATAAATAGAGCGTAAGGCAGGTTGTGAATTTTGCATACGCTTTAAAAAATTAAATAGGAAACAACCAAACAGGCCACAGTCCCGGGAGCCTGAAGTCACTTGCCTGTGTCACCGCGTTACGGAAGACGCGGGGGGAGTGTCTGCCGCGCACCAGCAGACCCGCAGTGTCTCTGAGCATGACTTCGTCACACGTTTGCTCACTCAGAACAGGCAGCGGAAACGATCCCACCCTCTTGTTATCCCGGTAAACAGCTCGTGAGCACACAGCATCCGACGCGCGAGGGGCCTCCGAGTCCTCGAGGCCTGTCCTCTCCTCAGGGCTGGGAGCCAGCTCTGAGCAGGGTGGGCGAGCTCCTCCCCCTCGGAAGGGGCTAGCAAACGGCTTCGGCTTTGTGGGTCCGACCTCTCTGGCCCACGGCTGGGCTTGGCAGTGGCAGCTAGAAACGTCCACGGACGACGCACAGGCTGAGGAGCGTGGCTGTGATCCAGTGGGCTGGCCCGATGCTGGCGTAGGGCAGACCTGGTCCCTGGGCCACGGGTGGCCAACCTGTGACTTGGAGGAGAGATGACTGGGAGAGCAGAGTAAGCAGCGAGAGCGTGGGGAGGGCGGCGGAGTGGGCCACGCATCTCTCTTCTGCCTTTAAGGAAACTTTGGGTTTCCTTCACTTGCACAGAACGGGGTTCTACACGTCAGGCACTGATCTCAGCGGCTCTGATGCTTCAAGCGTTGGCTGCCCCTCCTCAGAGATGCCGGGACATTCCTGGTGGTGGGGACAGGGTTAAGTGGAGGGTTGTCCTCGCCGTGCCTCATCCCTGCGCTGACCCAGATTTGCTGTTTCTCGGGCTGCGGGGTCCTGACTGTCTGCAGGTCATTAGATGTATTGTCCTAAGTCACATGGTAAAAACGGAGCAGGTTTGACAACACAAGGCCGACTCGGGCAGTAACTAAGGCGCCTCCCTTAGCTAAGTCCAAGGCATCTGGTGGCCACGCCGGTCTCACGCGCACAGGTGTGCCCCCCTCGCACGTCACCACATGGAACTCTCGGGGGGAAGGCCAAGCTGTTCCTGAGCGCGGGAGTCAAGTCACCCACGTGCTCCTGTCTGTTTTGGGTCCGTGTGGCAGTTGTGAAAATCAGGAAGCGAACGTAGAAAGATCTTGGATGTGGATGTCCTCCTAGGGCTTCTTCAGTTCTTTAAAGAAGTCCCGGCCAGAATTTGGGAGTAGGCACAAAGGCACTGTTCGGTTTTTCTTTAGACAGTGTTCAGTTCCAATCGGCAGATCCGTCTTTGGGAAATGTCGCTGTCTCTGAGCTGGCGTTAGCGCGGGTGCGGGTCGTGCGTGCACAGGTGACCGATGTGGCTGCCTGCTCGCTCCCCGTGGGCTGCCGGTCCCAGCTCCTACCTGTGTAGACACCTCCCGGTTGGCAGGGGCTCTCTCCTCCTACCTGGGGGCTGGCGTAATGAAGAGGAGAATGAAGGATGACTGGCTTTGGTCTCACATTTCCACTGTTGCTTGGTGCAGAGCTGACACAGGGGACTGGAAGGACAAGCGCCTCCCAAAGCTCTCCTTGGGCAGCGGAGGCCTCCGGCACTAGTTCTGCTCGGAGGGGCACCCCGTGCTGGGCAGCCCTCTGCTCACCTGACCTGCTGGGAGCTGGGACTCCACCAGCCTCGCACGGCCTCCCTGCTCCAACAGGGCTCGGGAGAGGCCAGCAGCAGGTGTCCACCGTGGTTATGCTGAAGGCAGGGACAGACCGACGTTCACAAGTGCATATCCTACTCCTGAGACGCAGATCGCCGCGTTGGGACAGGCGAGCGTTTGTAAAGGGCGCACAGAAGACAGTAAAAACAGCCAAGCAGGGAACGCTGGGCACGTCTGAGGCCTGCACAGGTGCCCGTAACCTGGGCCAGGTGGCGAGCTGCTCGTGGCCTGGGGCCGGGGCCGGGAGCCCTGCAGGCGTGTGTCCCCACAACTGGTGAATCTTAGCGCGGGGGAAGAGCTGTCTGAGCCCAGGTAGGGCGGCGGGAGGGCGTGTCGTTTCGAGAGGTTTAATTACCTGCTCCTCTAACATCAGCCATTAACGGCAAATAAACCCAGGGACGTGAAGTCATAGAACTGCAGATCAATGCCCGGCCCGCGTCAGCCTCGCGTTTGGTTTTGTGGCGGAGAAGACGGGTCTGCTGCTGCAGGGACACCCCCGTCCCCGACAGCACGGTCTACCCCCGGGCACGGGGGAGCGGCTCTACAGCGGGTGGGAGCTCTGTACCTACCTTCGCACGCAGGTGCGCACTATCTCAGCAGCACAAGGAATTATGGTCATATTTCCCGTGTTTCCGTGAAAAGGTAACGTTCTGGGAATGGCCGTGGACCAGTTCTGCATGCCCGGGCATGACGTCTTCCACTGTGACGTGGGGGTCCATGCCCTGTTGTTTGTCGCAGGGCTCCCGGGGGCGAGCCAGCCCCGATGGACTGAGGCCTGGCCTGGAACCCAGTGAGGTTCCTTGCGCCTTTCCAGGGAGAGACGACAGGCCTCCTGGATACGTTATTCTGGAAAGGGATCAGGTGGAACCAGTCTGCCCAAAGCAGAGGGTCCATCTTTTGGAAACGGACTTCGGCAGCGCACGGGCTTCTCTGCGGCTGGTCCCCCTGGGAAGGCGCTTGGGCCGTTGCCCCGGCGCCACGGACACCTGGCCTTCTGTGGAGACCCTCATGGCCCGGTGCCCTGAGCAGGGCTGCTGGCCACAAGCCCTGTGCCGGGGGAGCCACGACCCGGCTCCCGTTCACACACTTGCTTCCTGGCTGTTGGAAAAATGGGTCCCGTGAGGGAGCACTGGTCGGTGAGCTCCTGGGATGAGCCCCAGCGGGAGCGGGGTGAACTTCTAGAAGCAGATGAACCGCCTGCCGGCCCGGCGAACTTTCCGCCCGAGTGTGGTGAGATCCGGCGAGTAGAAACCTCCCAGGGATGCTTGGCACCTGCGTCCGGACTTGAGGGTGAGGCGTGTCTGCTGGTGGGAGCGCGGAAATGCTGGAAAGACAGAGGGGTTCAAGCCTAAGGACGTCGACTTTATACTCCTCTCGGAAAAGAGGTCGTTTGGAGGCAGTTTAAATGTCTAAAGCTACAATGGCGTATGGACGCGTCCTTCCAGGGGGTTAAGAGCAGGGGCTGCCCCGGGTGGGACACCTGCCGGTCCTTCCCAGAGTGCTCTTGTCCTGGGCCACACGTGCCTTGCCCTGAGTTTTTCTTCCAGTCCCTGTTTAAATGTCCCCTTATCTCCAGGCCTTCCCGGAACGCCCATGTAAACCCCCTTCTCCATCCCCGATCTCCTGCTTGTCTTCCCCCAGTGCCCTTGCTGCCACCTGGCCCGCTGGCTGAGAGTGCCACTGAACTGTCTCCTGTTTACGCCTCCCGAACGCCAGGTCCACGGGAACAGGTCCTCGGACTAGATCACCGGCCTGGAGCGGCCTCGAGTGCCCACAGAGGAAGCTCCTGTAAACTGTTTGCTGAAAACCGAAGGTTGTGTCAGGGTCCGGGCTGAGACTTTAGACTCTAGATTCCTGGACACCAAAGTCTGTTTTTTGGGGGGTGTGGGGGGCGTGTGTTCCTGTTTACATTTTCTCTAAATAACTTGTTTATACCGTTTCAAAGTGACTCACAAAATGTATCAGGAAGACAGAAAGAGGTGATTCATGGGATCAGAGCCCCCGGGAGACCTCAGGACGGCCTCCGTCCTGCGGGCAGAGAGCGCAGAGTCCGGGGTCTGAAAAGTACATTCTGACGTAGCAAAAGACAGAACCCGGGGACGATCGATGTCGGGGACGGCGGGCCTCCGGCCGAGCTCCCGGGGTCAGCGCACATCCCACCAGCTCAGCCACGGTTCTTCCGCTGTTGAACGCAAGCAAGGACATGTCCACCGCACACAGAGTGGAGAGAATGGGTACAACGTTCTCAGTTTCAAAAATTCCCCAACAACTTTTTCTTAAATCTTTGGCACATTCTAGCACCGATTTGCCAGGAAGCACATAATCGGTAAGGGGAGAGGGAGCGGTAACGAGCCGCTAGAATACCGTGGACAGAGCGGATGGGCTCGCGGGACTGCTGCATTTTCAAGGACCCTCTGACGTGTCCCGTAGCCAGCGCTGACTCTCTCTCCCGAGCTTTCGGTCTTCGCATACTTTTAAGCGCTACCAACACGACCCTGCTTTGGAAGACAGGGTGAAATAGTGGAATTCCGCCGCGGTTCGCAACCTTGCGATGTTTCGCTCGTGATCTTGAGGACCCCTGTTTAGAGATCACGTCTCTGTGGGGTCGTCCCCAGCATGCGTTGAGGCAAGTTTCCCAAACCGTGTGTGTGACTGAAAATGAGGAGGGATAGGTTTTACTTGATTTTGTTTTGTTTTGTTTTGTTTTTTTCCCTGTGTATTGAGGATTTGCTCTTTCCATTGATCAAAGGCCGCAGAGGATTGCTCAGCGCCTCAGCCGGCTGGCCCCGCTGTCCCAGGGTCCAGTGTCAGCTCGGACATTACCCTTCCAATGGGAAAGTCAGGACTTGCCCAGGGCCTTCCAGCCTGAGTCGTCTATATTTGGCCTCACGAGGCTCCGTTTGCTCTGAGAGACTCATCCACACCTGGTGGCGATTACTCAGCGAGCCTCGGAGATCAGCAGCGCAGAGGAGAGGTGCTAGCGAAGCCTGCGTTTATCCCTACAGCCCCCCCCCCCCCCCCCCCCCCCCGCCTCCCCCTCCTGGCCTCCCCATCCCCCCATGCTCCTCCCTCCTCCTCCTCCCCTTCCCTCCTCTCCTTCCCTTGCCCTCTCCCCTCCTCCCAAGGTCAGGAGGCCCTGCCCTCCGTAGTCATCCTCTGCCGATTCCTGCCGGTTTAACCAACCTAGAGGGCGGACCCTGCGGAGTGGGACCCCTTCTCGGGAGGGACTTTGGGGCCGGCTCGCTCAGCCTATTTTCTCAACCCTTCCCTTCACTGACTCCTGTCGGCACAGGCTTCGTGGGCTCCAGATACTAATCTCTTCCTTCAGACGCTTGCTTAACTCTCCCCTTTGGCCTGAAGGTAGCAGGGCGGGCTGGGCCTGGCGAGGCAGGGGCTCAGCGGGACTCGCTGCTCTTCCCGCTCCGGAGCCGCAGAAGATCCACGTACCCCCAGCGCCCTGCAGTAAACATCACCTTTCCCCCAGCCGACCTGCTGGCGCGCCGAAAACACACCCGCCCCTTCCTGCTCCGGTTACAAACTTAGACTTGACCGCATGCCAAGTTCCTTCTCACACAGGAGCAACGTCTCCGCCTGCACGGGGGCCGCGGCTGCCGGCCTGAGCCCCACAGAGACCGCACCTGAGCCCTCCGTCCTCGGGGCTCCAAGAGCCCTGCAGCTTGCGTCTGGGACTCTGTGGAACCCGAGGCGAGGAGAACAAGGGGAAGGTCCATTCTTAAGCGTCCGGTTTCCAGCGAGGGGCTGGCTGTCTCTCGGCCGCATGTCTGTCTTGCGAAGCAGATCTTCTGAGATCTGCCCTTGCTCCGGGATGCCGTATACTCCAGGAGGGCTCCACATCTTGGGGCAACTGTAGGTTTGTCCTGGAGTTTCCCTCATCACGGAGCTGGATTAGCCCCCGGGGGGGCTGGAAATGTGACAAGAGCCAGGCGCCGGCAGGTTCCTTACGCGATGAGACGCACTAGAATGTCCTTGGACATTGAGTAAGAGCACATTAGAGAAGAACGTGGCCGAGTTAGGCTCCAGGGTCCTGGGAACAGTGTCACATTATCCTACATATGCGCTGGATTTTATACAGCTGAAACTAACGAATCTTCTTTGTTTTATGAAGCAAAACAGGCAAACGGCATTACGTAGGCACTGGGCGCTGACAGCACCTACCGTCCATCACAAGACACCCCGGCGGCCTGCAGGGCTCTGCATGAGCTCAGGACAGAAGCACCTGCTGCAGTCTGGGTGTCCCTCCTCTGCCCTAAGGGTCTCTCCCAGTTCTCTGGCCGTCCCCTCCCACCTGAGCACACACGGGTCTTCCCCGAGATCAGGTCCTTACCTGAAGGGACGTGGCTGTGACTAATGGAGTCCAAGCTTCGGGGCACTGGTGCTGCCGTGGGCCAGGTCCTCTGTGTGTCTCTGCAAGGGTCATTTCTTCTCTGGGGTCACTGGAAACCTGGGACGGAAACCACCAGGACAGAACCCCCCATGTGGATCACTGTCCCCCAGACCCACCGCTACTGGTTCCTGCCTCTCCTAAGCTCTCAGGGGAGGAGAAGGCTGGTGCTCTGTGAGGGACTGAGTGTCTCGTCCCCAAATGGCCCCCGCGTGATAGCATTGGGGGGGTAACGAGGGTCACATTAGGTCACGAGGAGGGGACACAGGGGGATGTGAGTGTCTTCATAAGAGAAGGAAGTGGCGTCAGGACTCCGGTCCACTAGGCAGGACGCAGGAAGGAGCCAGAAGGTTCCTTCCAGAGCCGCCCCGGGCCCTGTGGTCTCCAGCTTCCAGCCCCGGGACTGGGAGAGACACATCCCTGCTGGAGAAGCCACTGGCCGGTGGGGTTGTCCCAGCAGCCCGCGCTGACCCAGACAGACGGGAATCCTTCACGGAGCTTCTCCGTCGGCTGGTCACCACCTGCCTCCTCTGTCGCTCTCGCGTCTTCACTCCTGTGGGAGACACACGAGAACCAGCCTGAACCGGCCTTCTGTGCACCGTCGATGCTGCATTTTCCTGCCGCTCTCTCCACCTGTGTCCCCTCTTCCTCCACCCCTGCCCTTCAGCGCACATTCTTCACACGTGTTTCTACTCGACCTCGGTCTGGCGACCCATTTCCCGGGGATGCACGTTTATGTCAAAACCCAGGCTGGATCTGGGAGAAGAAAGTAAAAAACCACAGCCGTGGCATGCCCACCATTGTCTACGACGAGATGCTGCTGGTTACAGGATGGCTCATTCATCGGCTGCAAGAGGCGGGAAGCCGTGCCTCACCCCCCTGCCGCGTGCCTGGGGGGCCTGTGCGTGTCCAGAACACGTGGGTGTGGTTCTCCCGGGAGGGGACGGAGCAGGACCCCGGAGGACCAGATCGCAGCAGCCCCGTGGCTGTGATGTGTCCTGACAAATATCCCCAGGGTGTGCCGGGCCCGAAAGCCCTCCCCAGTCTGGCTGGTGGGGACGCGTTCCTCGAGTCGTGTTCGTGGGTGACAAGGAACGGGCCAGACGTAGGAGAAGAGACAGGGTGGGAACGTTCTGGGCAGAGAGAGAAGAGAACCGGGTGAACAGGGACTGAGAACCCGTTCAGGGTGAGAGGTGTCTGGGGAGAGACGTCAGCAGGAGACTTTCAGAGTTCACGCCGGAGGAGGGGTGGCCCCGAGGGCAGGAAGGCTGCCCAGGGGAGCTCAGGCTGGGTAGCTTCTGACCATGGGAGTCCCTGAGAAGGAGGTTCCAGCGGGCATTTGTCAAGAGCCCGGATCCCCATGCGGTTTACTGGGGGGGGGGCAAGAGCGGAGTGGGGAGGCCGTTCCAGAGACCCGGGTGAGGGCAGTCAGCGGGGCGGCAATCGTGGGGTGCTCGCAGTTGGGGAGGGGAGATATCTGGGGAGTTCGCCTTGGTTTTAGAACTCGTTTTGCTTTACAAACAACGGATTCTGTGCTATTTATCATCTACTTTTCTCCAACCCCAGCTGCCGTGCTCTGGGGGCCTAGGGACCAAGTCTCCCCACAACGAGGAGCTCGTGTGAGGGGACAGAGCTACAGGTGGGGAAGCGGGCCTCCCCCTGGTCTGGGCTGCCGTGGTTCGGGTTCCCAGGCTTTGGCCCGCACCGGCTCTGGGCTGCGGCTCAACATGCGATTGTCCTTCTCAGCTGGCTCGCCTCCCGGATCCTGGCAGCGGGTTGGTGGGCCGTCCTGCTTTTCTGTGCTGCGGTTTTATCTTTTTCTGTGTTTTCATAGGTATTCTAGGAGGAAACTGGAAGTGTATGAGTCAGGCTGCGTTATAAAGATAGCCTCTTAATCCTGAAGAACCCTGTGCTTGAAATGAATGTTTTGGGGAGAAAAAGTAACTTTTTGGAAGGAATAAAAGAAGACTGAGAATGAACTACTTGGGATCCAGAACTTTGCAGGCAGTGCGTGTGTGTGCGCGTGTGTGCCCGTGTGCAAACGTGACTGTGGGCGCACACGCTAGACTTGTCCTGGAAAGCATTTACAGGTCGGAACCCTACAGTCTTGCTCTTGTCAGCTGTGGACCTTAGACATGCTCTCATGGCCATGGACTTCATTTTCGTCTGCTGGAAAAGAAGATTAATAAGCCTGGATTTCTAGGAAGAAAAACCGAGATCACTGATTTGTGGATGGCACCGAGTTCAGCCAATGGCTATCAAGACGGATGATTATAGGAAAAGCTCTTCCCCAAGAAAACCCCAAGCAAAAATGTTCCGTCACCATATAAACCTGCCTGGTAGTTTCTAGTCTCGAAGGTGCGCGAAACCCTCCCTCCAGGGACCACCACCAGCCAACTAGGAGCTGACCACTGCCGGAAAAGAGACAGAAACCAAAGCTCTATCATTCTGCCCCAAAGGGAGGACTCCCTCCCCCTCCATGGCTTGGGACTGGGACTTCAGCCCCTGGAAGGGGACACCGTGCGGATGAACATCCTTCCCCTTCGCTCCTCCACGGGGACATTTTGCAAACCTACATGCACAACCGGGATGTCGGCGTTGACACAATGCACTGACCGTGTCCAGATACCCGCAATTTTCCTTGTACCCCTCACAGCGTACAAGTGTACTAGTCACCAGCATCTCTAGACAGTCTCATGACTGCTAGACTCTGAACCCTATTTGCTCAGTTTTGCTGATTAGTGGTAGCTTCTTGTTATATACCCTCGCAGAGATTTTTCGTTCAAACAGAAATACGCCTCCTTCCCATCTCACACACACTTTCCCTCACACTAACCCCCACACTTACATCCACACCAACCTCCCCCTCTGCATTTCTAACAGGTTTCTAGGTCCTGCTGATGCTGTTGGTTTGGGGACCATACCGTTAGGACCACGGCAGTTAGGAACCACAGACCCGTGGACTGTCTCTTACCAACGACTGGCCCTGCTTCCCGAGAACTGCACCATGCTCTCGAGTGTGGCCTGGGACTTGGCTGAGGTCTCCCATGTCATCAACGGCAGCGCTTGGGTGACGTGAGCCCACGCTGGTGCCCACCACAGGGACATAGGTTAGCCTCCGTGTTTCCTCTGTTTACTGCATTAAAGCCTCCATATATTTAAGTGTGTAAGAAAAGAAACGTCCCCCACATTGCCATGTATGACAGCTGTCCTGGGGTTCCTGGGACAGTGGCTCACTTGAGGGGTGCTTGAATCAGAACGTCTGAGGTCAGTGCCAGTCCCGGACCTCGCCGGCTCTGGGAACAGGTTTCTCAGCGAGGGGTAGTGGCGAGGTGATGCCCGTGGGGTGATGCCCGTGGGGCGGCTGTGCCCATACTTGGCTCCCGGAGATCGTCCTTGCATGGTCTCAATCACACAGACTCAGTCACTTTGCAAAGTACAAACAAAATAAAAGGAAACTCAGACATTTTGCTTTTACTTTTACAAAAGTAGTTGAGGTTATTGTTCTCACTGTGAATAAAATCTGTTTATCTGGTATACTTGCAGTGTTGTTGTTGTTGTTGTTTTTTTAATATCACAAAGCATTCCCTTCTTCACTTTTTAAAAAAGATTTTATTTATTTCTTTGACAGAGAGAGACACAGGTTTCCCACTGAGCAGGGAGCCGGATGTGGGGCTTGATCCCAGGATCCTGGCATCATGACCTGAGCCAATGGCAGATGCTTAAGGACTGAGCCCCCCAGGCGCCCGTCCCTGCTTCACTGGTAGTTTTGTAGTGGGAACCCATGGCTAATCATCTTTACCATATCACCGTGAGCTTTCAGGAAATAATCTGGAGGATTATTCATCCTTCTGAGAGGCTCCGGTAGGGAACCATACCTAGATCATACGCTTGGGGACTTTTGTTAATTCTGTTCATGCTGCAATGGCTTCACCTTTTCCGTGGCATATGACCCTGAAACACTGACCACAGAAAATGTTGTCTGCGCATGAGATGTCTGACGCTGAGGGACTGGACTTGGACTCTGTCCTTCTCAGATGGTCCTGGAAGCTCAGCTCACTGGAGAGCCCTTGGGAAGAGCTCACCCCACCATCCCCTCGTTTGCTTTCCAACTTGGCACGCTCCCCTCTGCATCCCTTGCCTGCCCTGCCCCTGCTTGTCTGACCCCGCCCCTTACAGACCCAGAGCTCAGCCTTCCCTGCTGGGGCGAGGGACCATCCCCGGCAGCCGGGCCGCGAACCCAGATGGCCCGACTCCCCGTGACAAGCACACGCCATCGTGGTGGGGTCCCCGGCATCAGGGATCACGGTCCTCAGCCTTTAACAAACTCTGGGGCCTGCAGTTTGATTTTATCGAAGTCTCAGATTCAAGCTATAAAACGCCGCTAAGCTCCATTCATCCCTCTGGCCCACACGCGTGACGTTTCTACCATGTGGCAGGCGGTGTCTCTGGGCCCTCGAACCTCAGCGAGGCCAGAACAGACCCTCAGAGACGGCTGAGACACTGGCAACCGGCCCACTGCCCGCCACCAGCCAGCCAACCTCCCGCCACCAACCAGCCAACCGCCAACCAGGCAGGATGCGGGAGGAATTCCTCGGCTTGTTTCCGCGGGGGGGCCTGAGCACTGGGGACCTGCCCCCACCAGGAGGCACGCTGGGGGTGAACCAGTCAGTAACAGCAGGTGTGATGGTGAGAGAGACACAGATGGGGGTGCCCCCCGATCGTCCGTGTGAAGTAGGCAGAGGGTTGGGTGAAGAGTGTGGAACCGGGCATCTGGGTGAATTCTAACAGGGCGCGGGGGCCCTGGTAACTGTGGTTTCTGTTTCTCCACCTGCCGCTGTCGAGGGGGTCCCACAGACCCACTGAAGTGCCTACGGCCCCGGGGGGATCAGGGTCCCTGTGGTCTCTACCTCTGCTTATCTCCTTTGGGTCCACTTCCAGATCTGTGGCTGTAGGAACACCGTGCCATTTCCCCTGTATGTCTGTCCTTGGAGTCTAAGCACTTAAGAAATATGATTTCTTACTCAACATCTGCTGATGTGGAAATTGGGGATTGGAGCCAGGGGGCTCTGCTGCCCTCAGGGCATGGGGGATGTGCATAAGGGAACGGGGAGTCAGCACACCTGGGTTGAGAAATCAGCTTGCCCACAAACTCAGCTAAGAAGCAAGGAGGGCCGCTCTGTAGAGAACAGGACGAAAGTCCCCTGACCCCAGTTAGCTGGAAACACATTTCATTGAGTTCGGGGTATGTCATGAGACAGACGGACGTGCGTGGTTTCTGGGCCCAAGTTATTCCAACAACTAAGTTTTTGCCCAAGTTGGCAGTTCCTTCCAGAGGCCTCTTCACGGCAGGGTCATTAAAACTGAAACTCAGAAAGCACTTGTGCGTTGGCCGGGTGCAGGGCAAACTGGGTCATCTAGGAAGTTCCTGGGACACTAGGGACCAGTCCGGATCAGTGTGCTTTGCTCTGGAAGGGATTCTTGCGTCAAAGCACTGCAGCGTGAAAAGTCCGTGTGCAGGTGTAACGGACGAGGGGAGTCCTTCCTCTTTCCACCTGCCACTGGCCCTTTTTAAAAATTTTATCTCTTTTGATAGATCATTCAGATATTATAATATCCACGCTTTTACACTGGAGTAGTCAACAGTTTCCTGTGTGGTCGCAGAATTGCACACCCATCAATACCTAATCCCAGAATGTCTATATCATCCGGAAGAGGAGCCCCGTATCCGTTCGACCGACTCCCCACTCCTCTGTGCCCTCAGTCCCTGGCACTGAACGACTTTCTGTCTCTACTGATGTGGGCTTTCTGGGGCATTTCAAATAAACACAATCATGCATCATGTGGCCTTTCGACGTGGCTTCCTTCACATGGTCTCGACCCTGTAGTCTGTATCTAGACGCCATCTCCCCTTTCCTTTTTTTTTTTTTTTTAATGGTTGGGTGACATTCCATTGTACGGTAAACTGCATTTTGTTCCTTCATTTTTATGATAAGAAGATCTTTTTAAAATATACCAGCACTGCGCAGTGTTTTCCGATGCTCTAGGCCGGCAACACCCGGCACTTGACCATCGCACGCCTGTGTTTCTTTGGTGATTCATTCACTCCCTCCGTGCCACACTGCCGCGTCTTAAACTGCCCGGGTCTGTCTGTCCTGTTGGCTTGGAAATAGTTTTGACCCTGCCCTCATGATGGGTGACGGCGGCTGGACGCTCGTGGTTATTTTCGGGCTTTGCCTGAGATGTGCTCTCTGGGCTGTGGAAACGGGATTTTCTGAGCTCGCCACTGAGAGAAGCATTTGCTCACTCCTGGACTCGGGCAGCACACAGTCTCCCTGAGTCAAGGACCAGCTGCCTGTGTGTGCAAAGGGCTGGGGGGATGGGCAGGTGAAAAGAATCAATCTGTCCTTTCTGATAGTCTTTCAAGACTTGGGGCCCTCGGTGGTCCTGAAGCTTCCGTTTGCTCCTGTCTGTGCTCCTGCCTCCCAGTTTCACAGTCACGTGCCGTTGTGAGGCTGAGGACCTGGTGGGCTCTGTGCCCTCGTGACCCGTGTAAGGGTGAGGGCTTCTCCCCGGGATGTGACTAGGGACTCCAGGGGACCCGCTTGGTGCACCATCACAGTGCTGTTGGGTAAGAAGAGGCAGGTGGGTCAAAGCCACGGCTCGTGCCCCAGCTGGGAGGTCGCAGCCCGCGTCAGCGGGAGGACGCGTCATCACGGGCGGCAAGGCCAGGAGCCTCCGTGGATTTATAGAGGAGCAAAGGTCTCCACTTCCCATCCCCAGAGCAATGCCACAGCTGGTTACGCAGCTTTTGTGACGCAGCCCGAAACAGGACACTGGGCAGAAGAGCAGAGGTTGGCAAAAGGGGCAGGAACCTATCAGAACCACACGGGAAGGAAAAGCTGTGTCTTTAGGGACTGTGGGTGTGGGCTGCGTGGAGACGCACCTCCCCGATCAGTGAAGAAACTGCCAGCTAATGTTTGGCCACAGGCAGCCTTGCAGAGACTTTCTCTGGCATGGCTGAGGACGTAAACTTCCCCCTCCATTTCTGGGTTTGCCGCGACAGCTGGCTGGGGGAAGGTCCCGGAAAGCTGAGTCTGGCCTGGAGACTCCGGCATAGGCCAGCTACAGCTCGGGTTTCTAGGTCCCCGACCCCCCAGCAGGGCCCTGAGCCGAGGTTCTCCCACCTGCTCTGTGGCCCTTTACCTGAGCTCAGGGGAAGGACGCCCCGAGCCCATCCAGAACATCTGTTTCAGATCTGTCCTTAGGAGGGAGTTCTTTACAACTTTTCAATAAGGGCAGCACAGCTTGGACAAGCGGACCCAGTGGAGAAGCGCTAACTTTCCCTGGGATGTGAGGAATGACATCTCAGCCCCTGGCAGGCTTTCCACACCCCAGAAGCCCAGGCCTCCTTCTGTCTGCTCCGACCTCTCAGGCTGGGGGGCTGTGACTGCTCCTCTCCAGGCTTATGGGCACCAGCAGGGGCTGCCCTAGGGCACAGTGGGCAACAAGCCGAGGTGGGGGGAGTCACCCCCTCAGTGAGAGTCAGTTGGGCTCTTTCTACATGAGGACACGTTGATCAACACGCCTTTTTCCTATGTAAAGTGTTGCACTCCCCAAAGAGATTAGGAAAGCACATTCCCAGCAAGGTTCTCTTCTGCTGGGAAAGGGTGGGGAGAAGGGGCCCAGTTCCCTTGTTCCTGAACCCCTGCCCTTCCCGCTGGGGCGCCAGGCTGGGGAAGCCCTCGGAGTCACAGAGGAGGAGGGGGTCTCCCAGAACTCGCTGTAGATCTTGGGTGTAATTAAGATTTGAATTACAACCTTTCCTGCAGAAGCCCTAGAAAACCACATCTAAACACTTCGTCTCCTACTAGCGGGGCCTAATTTTACCTGACAGCTTTAAGCCATTTGAAAAAAACAGCGAAAGGAAAAATGGAGGGTTACCTTTCTAACGTGGGAAAGGCTCAGGTAAGGCAGGCTGGTTCTCTCTTGAACGGATAAATGTCCTTATAAGGACTGCATCCCACCTTTCTGCTACCATAGGGTAACTGTGTTTTCAAGGAAGCATGCGCTGCTTTTCTTAACTGTTAAAAGCTGCTCTTATATTCCCAAATGTAGAATTCCAGCTCTCAAGTACAGATCTAGCCCATCAACACCACATAAGGCAGGCAGGACAAACCGAACAAAACACAAACCCTTGCAAAGCCCAAGATGGTCCCGGCTTCTAATCAGGTGTCACAACCTCTGGGTACAAACGGGCATTACTAACCTATTCTGGCAGCCCTGCCCTCCAGGCGTCTGGACCCGCAGCCTTTGGAATTTGCTTAAAACTATTAAGAAGTAATTAAGCAGTTAAAGGGGCTCCTGAGGCTGGCAGTTCGGGAGGTCAGCGAAGGAAAGCAAACAGCAGGTCGCCTGCCTGCTCTTCCTTTCGGCTGACCTTGCACGCTAATAAATTCATCCTGTATTTTTCGGCTACTGCCAATTTATGGCCTACAGGAAACTAATCTTGTACAATAACTACCTTCCTGTACTTAGTTCCTAAACGGAGCCAAATGGATTTGGTGGCGGAACAGCTCGTCCGCGGTTCCTGTGGAACAAGGGAGCGGCCCTGAGCCCAGAGCTGCGCGAGGCTCCCCCCGCCCCCCCCACCTTGGGCTCCCGTGGGGCAGCGGTGAGCCCAAGATCGGAAAATAAACAGCAGTGCTCCACGCAAGCCGCCCACAGTGATCTCGCCTTCAAACGGGAGGGGAGATGGGCAATTGAAACCAGCCAGATGGACCAGGTTACAGCGAAATTTAGGACCAAGACCCACGCACACCATCAACAGGGCAAGGAGGTCTTCCATAAGGAATGCGGATGTGCTTGGCAGTTTTTAAAAAAAAAAAATCACAAAGGAGTGAATTTCATAATGAGCTGATCAAAGAATTTGGTTCTCATTTCCAAGTCAAAGCTGTTAACTTAGGAGTAGGGAGAGGGGGAGGAAGGGAGATGGGGGGAGGGGTCAGGAGGGCTGGAGGGGAGAGGGATGGAGAGGGGAGGGAGTGAGAGGGAGGTGATGGGGGAGGGAGGGAAATGGGAAAGCTGGAGGCCCAGGAGCACTGAATACAAGCTTAGCCGCGTCTGTCTGGTTGTGGTCTACAACCAAGATGGACAGACCCTGACTAAAACGAGAGAATGTTGCCAAAAGTCAGGGTAACCTGTGGGTATCTTCTCAGAGCTGCTAATAACGGAGATGGAAAAACTCAGAATGTGTTCTTTAAAGAGACCCCAAGGCCTTCATGGTGGAGAAGCCCAGAGCTTCTCGGGGCGGCTGCTTCTCTTTCAGCCTCTCTGCACACTGCTGTGATGACCGCGTGTCCACATTGGTCCGTGCCGTGTGCAGAGCCCACCTCCTGGGCTAATGCAGAATGTTGTTCCAGAACTGCGGGAAGCCACTAATGTGAAGGGAAGCAGAGCCTTCCCTAAAGATGCGAAAATATCACCGACCCAGGTGGAGGGAGGGACAGAGCAGGGGGACCTGGCTGAGGAGCTTTGGGCCCCAGAGGGGAGTCGAAGTACCTAGGAGGATAGGACTGGATCCCCTGGGGCCTGCCTCAGGTGTGTATTTCCTGGAAGTTCCTAGTGGGCCTGCCTGGGTCAGCACCAGGGGTTGGGAAGGACCACCCACCGCTGGTCAGTAAAGAGCTCAGATGCAGGAAGTGACCCGTGGCTTCCGCTAAGGACAGTACGACTCTTGCAAGGGTTAGGGGCTGGGAATGACAGGCAGTGGAAGTGCCTGTTATGTACTGGGTCATCTCATGGGTGTTGCACGGGTCCTTACTGTGGTCACCAGCCAGTGTTGTCACTGTCATTGTGATGGTATCAGTGGAGGCCCTGTACGGTTCCCTACCTGCGGCCCTCTGTAGAGGGGCTGGCGAGGCTGGCAGAACGGAAGTTTCCAGAAGGGGCTGAAAGGAACAGCACAGGGTTATTGGGAGCTGCAAATAGGGAGATAAAAGAAGAAACTTTGTTCCTGATTATGTATCCCACCTCGTGCTCCTGAAAGTAACTAGGATAGTAACATTCGTGCCTTAGGTTTTTACAGTACTGTATAGCTTCTTTACTCCTTGGATGTCCCTTGTCTACTTTGAACGCTGGAGCGTAAACACGAAGCAGAAAAGAAATGAAACGTGGAAGGACACTGTCCCTGTCCCAGGGCATCCAGCGTGGCTCCACAGGGCCACCCAGAAAGAGACGAGCGTCGATGGGTGGCTTTCCTCCCTCAAGGCAGGGTTGGCAAGGATGGGACGGACTGGGCTCCAGGCTCACAAGCACTCAGTGCTGGCTCCCCGCCAGGTGCCGAGGCTGAGGACCCGGAAGGCCCTCCCCGTTCCAGTCTTTTGGTTCTTGTCCTGGGATGTGTGCAGGAACAGCGCCCTGAAGGCAGGGAGGGCAGCCCCGTGCAGAGGCCCCCGCCCCAGCCCCCTGCTTCCTTTCCTGTGCAGCATGTGTGGGGGATGGACACGATGGGGCTGTCCCCAGGGCCTCAGTCCTCCCCAGGCCCAGCATGTGGCATCGCACACAACCAGACAGGGAGGTCCAAGGCAAGCCCCGGCCCGGACCTCTGGTCTGCGGTTCCACTGTAGAAGCAGATGTGACCCTGCCTGCTTGCCTGGGCCATTCCAGAGTCAGGAGAGCCGAGGAAGTGTGGTCGGACTGGGAGACAGGAGGGAGGCTGTCCCCTTCCAGGAGGAGTGGAACAGGCCTGCCAGTCCCACCCCGAGCAAGCCTGGAGCCTGTCCCACCGCCTCCGGCCACTTACACTATTTGGTGGCAAGGTGTGCTCAGGGGACAGGGCTGCAGGTTCACGGAGGAGCACGTCCCTGACTGCAGGCCCTCAGGGATGGCCGGGGTCGGGGCTCGGGTGGGTGGGTCTGGGAGCCTGGCGGTCTCAGCCTCCTTGCCGCAGCCCGAGAACTGTCCCCGGCTGGGACCGTGGTCACCTTCTCCACGTTGTGCTTCCGTTCCTTCTCTTATTTCTATTTTAACACTTTTGTTGGGGGTGGAATGGACACAGAACGTTCCAGGCCTGTGGCACAGAGATCTGCTATTTGTGGACGCTTGGGCAAAGTGACCACACAGGTCATGTCGGTTCCACCGGCCCGAGGGGGTGCCTGGTCCCCTCGCTGCTGGGCCGCCGCCATGGCTGCAGGAGGCAGTGCGAGCAGAGGCTTTGGCACCCGGCGTCCACGCAGCTCCGGTTATTTTTAGCGCCCTCATTGTCCCCGGTCCTCAGATCCCCTGAGAGCTTCCCACGGGGCATTCGCAGAACTGGGTTCCAAGGACACGCATTTCCTGGCTCTCTCTGCGGGAGCCCCTCAGCCCTCCCCGTCCTCGGCGTTGGCAGCCGCCCGGTGTCATCTGTCTCTCTGTCCTTTACTGGGGGTACGGCACGCCGCACTGGCCTTCCAGAGCCTGCCTGTGTCACTGGGGCTGCAGTCCCGCGACCCGGGCACCTCTCCAGGCTGGTGTTGGAGCGAGCGGGCCGGGAGGGCTGGGTGGGGGTGGGGTGCGGGGCTGCGGGCCCCCCAGGCGTCCGCTCCTCCCCGCCCCCTCAGAGCAGCATCCCCGGGACGTCTGCAGTTCTCCAACAAGTATGAACCAGTTACCAGGAAGTGGCGAGCCCAGCACAGGTACATGCTTTCCTGGGCCTTTGAGAACAAGTTGCTTCAACGCTGTCCCGTCACCCCTGAAAGCTCCCGCGTGCGTTGTCCAAGGGCACGGACATCCTCCCGGCGGCCACCGCGGAGCCAGCAGAAGCAGAGAAAGGGCGCTGGCGCCTCACTCCCCTACTCCTCCGCCCGCCTCCCCATCGCCCTACAAACGCCCTCTGGGGCAGCCACAGGCGGCGCGCAGCTGTTCTGGAAACGGGCTCTGTCTTTCCGGACTGTCGCCATGAGAATTCAGGTGTGACGGGTGCCCAGGACTGGGTCCGGGCCGTGTATTTGGCAGGAAGGATGCGGAAGCCCACCGTCCCTTCACTGAGGATGCTCTCGGCCACCGGATGGGGTGGCGTCTGCCGGCTTCTCCCTCCCTTCCCCTGGTAATCAGCATTTTGTGGGCACTACCTTGCAAGTCCTGGTCCAACTCTCTGCACTTCCGTATTTGTCTCTGTCTGTAGGGACCCCAGGCCCCTGTTACCATCCTCACCTCTGCTGAGGCTCAAAAGTTCTCAAATGTTCTCTGATTTGGAGCCCCTCAGGCCGCCCTGCGTGTCACCTTCCTCGCCTGTGGGCCCGCGGCAGGCTCCAGGATCCCCTCCTCCGGGCTCCCCTCTGCCAGGCTCCCGGGAGCACTGTCTTTGCAGGGAGAACAGGATTTAGAAAGCAGGGTCTGGCGGCCAGGCACCCTATCTCAGGGGAGTGAGACACACACAGTCACATCCATGCCCACATCTAGACATGATTGTTTATGTTGGAAACCACGAGTTCCTGTCTGGGTCCCCAGTTCAAATCCAGGACTGCAGGGTCCTCACTTTGACCCCGTCTCCGTCTGTGACTTCTGTGCGGGGCAGCGAGCCTCCCTAGCTGCTTTCTATGGCCTTATGTTGAGACCCCAGATGCTGCTGGCCTCCCACGACACTGCGTCCTCTGGCGGGCTTCCTCCCACCTGGCAGTGCTCTGGCATCCCTGTCTTGACTTCCCCCACCTGGAAGCCCTCCTGGCACTGCCCGCAGCTCCCACATGGATGCAGGTTCTGGCTGCTGGTCCTTCCGGTTGCCCTCCTCACCCTGTCTGGAGCCTCCTTCTTCCACGCAGAGCCACCTCCTCGCTCTGGTCAGGTTCCCAGGACCAGAGACCCCCCCCCACCCTGCCCCAGCTCAGTCCCCATCCACGGTACCGTGCTCCCCTGGACCCTCCTCTCTCCTCCATCCCATCCTACTGGGCTCCAGTGGCACCACACCCCTCAGACACCCCCGTGCACACCTGGACTCCAGGACACCCCTCGGATGTCTGTCTCACCTGCAGGCTCTCCTGTGCCTCCTTCCTCCCAGGGTGCACTTCCACCTTGCTCCGACCCATGCAGTGGCTTTAGGATGGAATTTTCTGGGGGAGGAAAGAGTAGCATAGAGAAGAGAAGTCCTGAACACAGGCTTGAAGAGCTGATCTCTAGAATAGTGTTAATAAACACGCAACCTATTATGCCCTGAGGATTAATAGGCGTGAAGATTGGTGAGAATAAGAGACCTTCTCACCCAGATCTGGATATTGATGACTGATCAGCAACGCCTCTGGTGATGCAAGTGCGGACGGAGGGGAGGGGGAGTTACTGCTTGTCTCAACTCCAGTGGCCATGACCTACCGGGAGCCTCCAGGTAGGGTCTGCGGCTGGATGTACTCTGCTGCTCTGTGCTCTCCAGCGGTCCCCTGGCTCCTGTCTTGCCTTTTTTGCCGACCCGTCAGGTCATTCTGGAAGTTCACCTGGGCAGGTGAAGGTGGTCTGTCAGCTGTTGCCCGAGTGTGGTTAGGGCCCGGGTGGTCTCTCAGGGCTCTTGCTGTGGCCTTCCAGAATGAGGCATTATCTAGAGATTGAGCCCCCTACCCCGTGCTGGCCATGCTCATTCTGGTCCAGGGTATGCATGTGCTGAGCACTTGGGTCTGTAGTGACTTGCTCAGTGAGCTGCGAGTGGCACTGACGTTCATGCAGGAAATGCCGGGAGCCAGCAGAAGGAGACCTGGGCCCCCGACCTACTAGCAAATGGGCAGCAGAGAGCTGGGGAGAGGCCGCTATCAGGGGAGAGCCTGGTTCCCTGAGAAATTCGTTCTGGCATAATTGGTGGGTTCTCTTTTCAAGTTCTCTTTTCAACGTGTAAGTTCTCCACGTTCCCCACCTTCTTTACGGATCTTGACCATCATTTAAGGGTGTTTTCAGAAGGACAGCCTGAGATAAAGAACTGATTAACCGAGTGATGGAGCCTGCATGTCATTTTATTATTTGGTAAATTCTTGACCTTTGTATTTGGGTCTGTGTGCATATATAGAGAGAGAAAGAGAGAGAGAGATGCATTAGGTCGCATTTTAAAAAATTATAGGTTAGTCCTGCTAGGAGGTCTAGCCCCATAAAGGCGGCAGGTTGTGGGTGTGTAGACAACGTGCATTGCACAAACACTGGATATTCTTCCTATATTTGTATCAAATAATTTCCTTATGGACTTGAATGGGATGAATCCCGGGGCGACTGCTCCTTCTGGTCCCATGATGTATTATACCCAGTGCGGCCCCCCTCCCCCCCAGCAGGCTCAAAACTGCAATGTCCATTTTGCAACAAACAAGGTGATATTTGATATCTAAAATGGATTGATTGCCCTGGGAAAAAAATCTCTGTATACTTATTAGATTCTCTCCATTTTCTCTGGAATTTGACTCTTTTTAACATGCCCTTTCCTGAAAAGGTTAAACACTTAAGTGTGCTTTGGAGATCGTCTCCTGAGACGAGTCAGGGGGCCTCCGAGCGGTGGCCCTCGTGGTTTCAAAGCAGTGATGAGACGTTTCACGAGCTCGTCATCGAAAGCGGATATGTTTATCTGCACCAGCATTCATCAGGGACAAATACCAGATCCACTTGTAATTTTTCCCTTACTGTTGGCAAGCCATTACCAAAATCAAAATTGAGCTGGAGTGAACTTAGAGATTTTTATCTATATATATGTACACACACACACATACACATATATATGTGTGCGTGTATATATATGTATATATTTGTTTTAAAATGGTGTTCTAAAACCATAGCTGAGATGTGCGGGCACTGGTCCCAGAGCGTCCGTGACAGCACTGCTAGAGAGAAAATGTGTTTGCTCTGGTAAGATTTGCTTTTAGGGTTTCTGATTCTGCAGCTTGCGAGAGCCCATCCAGAAAGATGAACAGTTTAATCCAGTCTATCCCAGTAAGCAAATGCATACCGTTATGTGTGGGGCGTGTTGATATCACCAACTTAGGTAGGTGCATAGGTGCACATAAATATAAAAGGAAAAGCTTTTGTTTACAGTCTGTGATACAGGGCTTGAGATAAGAAAGAATGAAGGAAATGGGCCAAGTTCCGCCTGCTTCCCTCTGACTCTCCCGAGACTCGTTCCTTTGTCAAATGAAATAATTTCGTCTTTAATGTGAATGCTTTCGTATGGCTCCGTTCTTTTAAAAATACACACCAAAGCTTAGCCTTGCAAACCTGAGACTCAGGACCCTGTGAGAATGCAGGGTTTGGATTCTGACTGCGAGGCAGCCCAAGCCATGGGCCACGCGGTCCGGAGGCTCGTTCACCTCCTGGGTGTTTGACCCCATGGCCACCGGTGGACACGCGGGACCACCAAGGCTTTACTTGTTCCTTCTCGTTGTCACCAGCCGACGGACTGCCCATCTTCCTGTGTGCAGGTCGAACAGAGACGGGATGGTGGGAAGGAGGGAGAAGACGGGTGTCAGGGAGGAACAGCGCAGGGGTGGTGGGACACCGGCCAGGTGCGGTGGTGACATTGAAGGGAGGGCTTTGAAAGACAAGAGGCAGCCGAGCTTGCCGAGGACACAGTCCACATCGTCGTGAGCCGCCTCCTTGTTGCAGATGACAGGATCATCAGATCAGAACTAGACAAGACGGGACCCGATGGCGAAGGGGATTTTCCACCAGACCCACTTCTTGTTCCTGTTGTCTGGATGAGCAGAAATCTTTCCACAGTCCCAGAGAAAGTACGGAAGAGAAAGCGTGAGTGAGGGGGAGCAGCCCGCTTCTCTTTGGAGTTGGGAGAGGTCCAGTGAGCTCAGGGCGTCCACGGTGACCTGCCACCCACCGTCCTTTCCCACAGAGAACACGCCTTCCCTGCCATCCAGCTGCCTCTCTTCTTTCCCTCAGGGACGTGCAAGCCCCTCCAGCCAACAAGACGTGCAGGCCCCCCATTCCTTCTGAGACTTTGGACGGAACGCAAGGTGACGTGAAGCCACTTGTCTGTACGCGTGCGTGCCAGGCTCTTCCCTAAGCTTTTCCATTGAATGTCTTAGGTTTTCCTCACGACAGCTGCTATGTTTCTCTCCCTTTTATAGATGAGGCAAGTCCAGAAGAGTCCAAATTTCCGTAGCTCTTTACAGGGGAGCAGCCAAGATTCAAAGATTCAAAGCAGAGCTCAGTGTGAGCCCAGGGAGCGTCATGAATGCGCGTGAGCAGCTCTCCGGACTCCGTGAGAGGAGCTCCCCCGCACCAAGCCTGGTGCCCAGGGACACCAGCCCCAGAACCCCAACTGCCTCCCCAGGTCCCACCCAGCGCCCATACTAGCTGTCTCTGGGCCGTGGGGTGACCCGGGGTCAGGGGCTCCCCGCCTGCAGCCAGGGAGGAATCGCAAGTGGCCCCTTGACGAGGTGGCTGGGAAGGCCCGCTTCTCTGAGCCGGGGCGCCCCGATGACCGCCATGACCGCCGTGGGAGCTGCTGCAGGGTCGCTCTGGGACTCCCTCCCACCCTCCCCTCTCCTGCTGCTAGCTGTCACGGCTTTGGGAGATGCCACGGAGAAATCCCTGCTTGTTCTCTTGCAAGTTATTTCTAAAGTCAGGAGAAAGAGGAGGAGAAAGAGAAATGAAGACATGCTTGCTCTAGAATTTAACTCTTGCCCTGAAACGGGAAACAAGCCTGTCCCTGATGTTGAAACTGCAGCCTGGCTCTGCTCACAGAACACCATCTATCAGAATTCCCAGCTCGTGGGGGCACGGGGCCAGACTCAATTACAGAGTTAATTCTACCCTAACTGGAAACAGAGGTTTTGGTTCATTTCCTCTAAAACCTCTGGGGATGCCTTTCATGCAATTCCAGTGTGTCCAAGTTCAAGCCAGCTCAGTTCAGATCAATGGGCACTTTCTGGCTCATCGTCTGTAAATGCAGAAACACGTGCACACACGCACCGCCCACCGGGGCTCACGCCCAGGCACACACGTGCACACACACACACACACAACCCCGGGCTCCTTCGCACACGCGGCCAGCGCGTGTTTCAGAAGGTACGTTCTTAGTCTCCATCGGCGCGCGCGAGCCCTGTGTGTTCTTCGCGTGTTCTCTCAGGACTGTTTTCTCAGATCGCTACCTCCATCTCGTTCTCGTTGTGAAAGTTACATGTAGATGAACAGGAAGGGACAAGAACAGAACGCCGTGTCTTAATAGATCTCACCACGGACTGTATTACAACACGGCTATCATCAGACCACTTCCTTCGACTGGGAGAACTCCAGTCCTGATACACAACCGAATTGTGGTTTTCAGTCCTCACGCTCAGAATGTTGTGGGCGGTCCCTCGCTAGGTATCTACTCAGAAAAATACGGCTGCATAAATGCGTAAAATGCGACACTGATACACCCACTTGTCTCCCTCGCTAGCTTCACAATAATATTTGCAAGGTTTTCTGGGTTTTGCTCAACCAGATTAATTAGGTGAAATTGTATAAAATCACCATTTTATACACATACATTTATACGTTTTTCAACATAGGTTGACACGATTGGAAATTTCTGATAGAAGCAGCATCTGATTTGACATTCTTGTGAGACTGTGACTACTAGCTTAAGACAAAGTGTACAACTTCAAAATGTATGAGTGCTTGCCTCAGCGGCACCTACGGCAGAGTTAGATAACAGAGAAGGTTAGTTCAGAAGATGGCCCCTGGACAAGGATGACATGCAAATTTGTGAAGCATCCCATAAAAAAATTAAAAGCTATTAATTAATGAATTAAACTATGGAAGTTTCAAAGACAAGAATGTATAAATGCCCAAACTTTCTAAACAAATGCATATGTCTAACTACAAACCATTGGCCGTGGGACAGGTAAGCATAGAGCTGAGCAGGAAAGTACAAAAGTACAGGGTATAATTTGAGGAGAGATTTGCATTTCAGAAATGGCAGTATAGTGAATTTTATTAGGTTCTTAAGGCCTTCATAAAAAAATCACAAAGTGGTCGTAGAAGGCAAGAGATACTCTTGCACAGGAAAAACACTTTGTCAATTCCATATAGTATGACCATCCCAGACCCAGAAGAGCAGAGAACGAGAACCACAGAAACAGCAGATGCCTATATCTGTAATTTAATAGAAACCATGTTTAGTTTTGTGTTCCCAACGTGAGGAGGAAACGTTTTGATTTTAGCCGTAGCTCCATCACCAAATCTCAGAAGCGTTTCCCTTGGGACTGGGAAGTTACGAGCCCCTTCTAGCTCTTGTTCTCCAACAGCCGGCTGCTCGTGAGGGCGCGTCATCTGCGGTCATCTGGTTGACCTGAGATGGGTCCGTTGGCTGATAGTGGGCGCCCTCGAGGGATGCCACAGGTCAGAGGAAGCCCAGACCTCAGCGTTGGATGATGGCACTGAATGAACCCCACATCCGCCTCAGTCCAACTTTGTGGGGAACGCGTGTGACTCTGGATTCATGTCGGTGTTGGGACTTCGAACCCCATGTCTCAGGCCTTTGTCTCTGGCTTGGGAGAGGAAACCATGACTCTCACTGAGTGACGGCAAAGACAACCCAGAGAACACCGTTTCCCCCTAAACTCACTTGACCTTCTTGAAGCCAGGCCTGTCCTGAATGCAGGGACAATCAGACCAGTGGCTTCCAGAGGCCAGACTCTGAGCAGCGCCCTTTGCATTTCAGGACAGGGAATCCCAGAATCCTCTTGCCCTAGTGCCTGAGCGGGCCCCTCTGGAGGAGGAGAAGCGCCTAGCAGGGTTGGAGGGGGGTACCTGCATGCCAGAAGTCGTCGGACCCCCCATGCTACCTGAAATCTCAGAGTCAAGAGTGCTCAGTGTTGTTATTCCAACCCCCCTTCATTTGTGGGGGGCTGACGCCGAGACCGAGGGAGGAGCAGACGTGAGTGGTCACAGCAGAGGCTACCGCATGGCCTCGGGCTCTGGGAAGGGGAGCTTGGGGCAGGCTCCTCCTAACGGGGGACCCTTAGAATGCACACCCCTTGCTGGGTCGGCCGCGCACCTGCTCCGGCCTGACATGCTCAAGCCAGGAGCGTGGGCATTTCCTTAGCGAGAAAAGGGGAGGAGGATCATCCTTCTTTGTGCAATTGATAAACTAAAAATAAAATCTCAGGGCTTTGCAGGATCTCCAAAGGCAAGCACTCGCCGCTCAGTTCGGGGGCCATGACCTCTGTCTGACCGGCTGGAGGCCGGAGGGCCGGTGGGAGCCTCTGTTCAGTCGGCCCCTGGTGCATAGTTTCATTCCCACTTTTGCCTTTTGAAGTGTCTGGCTTCCAGTCATCCAGAACAGCGTCTGAACGCAGCGTGATCTTTCTGTCCGGGGTATAAACAAGTTCTCTCTGATCTGCTGTCACGAGGCAGCCTAAACTCAGACTTGTCCCCGAGCCTCCGTAATTTGGATTGACTCTAGGTTAATGCCTTCCTGGTGCTGGGGTCTGGAAGGCGTCCAAGGGAGGGAACCTACAGCCCGTGCAAAAGGAGCAGATGTGCAAAGATGTTTTTTAACTTCTCCTCTCATAAATACTTTAAGGAAGTATTCATTTCATACTTCTTCTTTTTTTCAACCTTCCTCTGGGAAGGTTCAGAATGAAAGGCTTCATTTGCTCAGCCTCTGAGTTGCCTGCGAGTCCGGGAGCTCCACTCCCCTGTCTGGGATGCCCTGGGAAGAACCTTCTGTCCCTTCTTCCTTGACCTTTTATATCATTACCTGGGTTAGAAGCATTTTTGCAGGTTCCAACATTTCGGCTTGGATAAAATTACCCAAATTAGAAAAGCACAGTGTGTTTATGTATATTTATGTAAAAGAGGTTTCTGGTTGCTGCCTCAGGCTCTTAAATGTTGGCTGAATAAGTGAATGGAGGCTCAGCCGCGTCACTGCTGGGATTGGAGACAGACTTAATTTTAAGTTCTGAATGCTTACTTCAAATACCTATCGGCTGAGAATTTTTGTTTAAATAAGCTTTTTTTTTTTTTTTTTTAAATCCCGGAGTACCTTTAGAATTTCAGAACATTTGCATGGCTTGTACAGAGGACCCCCCCGATGTTAGCATCTTAAGGAACCATGACCTTGAAATCAACACGGTTCTGTTACGTTTAGCCCAGAGACGCAGACTTCATTCAGATTTTACTTGGTTTTCAGTTAACGTTCCTTTTCTGTCTGGGGTCCAATTAACGATACCACGCCGCATTTAGAACACGTTGTATAATTTTTCTCGTAAAATTACAAGAGCACAGATTGCCCTGTTTAAGGAAAAAAAAAAGCAAACAATGAATTGGTGGGATTCTCCTACACGGGGTCAGACGGTAGGTCTTACAGGATTGTGTGCAGATGCTGCATGTCGTGGTTGTCTCTGTAACGCAAAAGCAGCCACAGACTACAAGCAAACAAATGGGCAATAACGTTGTTTCAATAATACTTTATTTGCAGAAGCACGTGGTGGGCCATATTGGAGCTTGGGCCACAGTTTGCCAACCTCTGATTTTATGGAGCCGTGACCCAACGTCAAACAGGTGTAATGATCATTAAAGCCCGCCTTCTCTCACTCTTACCAAAGATTTTAGGGCCTTTGTGTGCCCTGGAGCGAGGGGGCTCTGGGCTGAGGTATGGACCTCTCTATAGTCCCCTCCCGTTGTCCGCACTGGAGGTGGCAGGATGGTCTTGACTGAGGGTTTCTCCATCTACTTGATCTATACCCAGAAATCCCCATCCATGGTACTAATAGAATAATCACCATAGACATGTAAATGACCAATTTAGGATTATTATCATGGGATGAGGGTACGAGTTAATATCTGCTCTGGGGGCCCCTTTTGAACAATTGTCCGATAACTCTGGCTAATCAATTCTGTTTAAATGAAATTTGTTTTCGTGAGATTCATTCCCCTTTCATACAGTTACAGCCACAGGTTACTCTTTTGAAAAGTGTGCTGGTCATTCTGAGTTGTTCATCTCTTTTTAAAATACAAATGTTGTTTTTTAGAGCAGTTTTAGGTGAGCAGAAAAACGAGCAGAAGGCACAAGGCGTTTTGACATATATCCCCCCTCATGGACGCACAGATTACCTCAATGTGACGGCTGATTTTATGTATCAACTTGAATGGGCCACAGAGTGTCCAGATATGTGGCTGAACGTTATTTTGGGTATTTCTGTGGGGGTGTATTAGGATGAGATGAACAATCAGTACACCAAGTAAAGTAGATTGCCCTCCATAATGGGTGGGCCTCATCCAATCAGTTGAAGGCTTAACTAGAACAAAGACTGACCCTCCCCCAGGGAGGAAGCCATTCCTTCTTCCTGCCTGCTTTTGAACAGGGAGATTGGCTTTTCCTGGGTGTCAAGTCTGCAGCCCTTGGGACTGGAATTTATGCTGTTTGCTCTCCTGGGTCTCTAGGTTGTAGACTGTAGGTCCTGGGTTTGTCAACTTCCATAATCACCTGACCAACTTCTTCGTAATAAATCTACATACGCACACACACTCATACACGCACACACTGGACTGGCCTCCATTGGTCTTGTTTCAAGATCCCCCAGCAGGGTGATCTATTTGTTATATCTGATGGACCTGCCCAGACACCTTGTCATCACCCGAAGTCCATACTTTACGTGAGTGGTCACTCTTGGGGCTGTACGTTTTAGGGGTTTGGACAAACGTATAATGACATGTCTCCATTATTGTACCATCAGACAGAATAGTTTCAGGGCCCTACAGTTCCTCTGCGCTCCACCTGTCCCTCCCTCTCCCCACTCCCCAACCCCTGGCAACCACGGTCTCTTCTTCCAGAATGTCAAGGTGGGAACTGTACACGGTGTAGCCCTCTCATATTGGCTTCTTTCATTAAGTAAGGAGCATTTAAGTTTCCTCCATGTCTTTTAGACACAGAGCACATTTTTTTTTCTTTTTAAAGAACCAAATAATAGTCCATTGTCTGGATGCACCAGTTAACCCACACACCTACTGAAGGACACCTTGGTAGCTTCTAAGTTTGGGCAATTATGAACAAAGCTGTTGCAAACCTCTGTGTGTGGGTTCTTGTGTGGATATAAGGTTTCATCTCATTTGAGTAAATACCAAGGAGTGTGATTGCTGGGTCATGGGGTGAGAGCATGTTTAGTCTGTAAGACACTACTAACCTGTCTTCCAAAGTGACTGTGACTTCCCCACCAGCCGGGAAGGAGACTGCCTGTTGTCTCACATCCTCACCAGCACTGAGTGTTGGCAGTGTTCTGGGTTTGGGCCATTCTGATAGGTGTGCAGTGCTTTCTCTTAGGGTTAGGGTTAGGGTTAGGGTAGGGTTAGGGTTAGGGTTAGGGTTAGGGTAGGGTTAGGGTTAGGGTTAGGGTTAGGGTAGGGTTAGGGTTAGGGTAGGGTTAGGGTTAGGGTAGGGTTAGGGTTAAGGTTAGGGTTAGTGTAGGGTTAGGGTTAGGGTAGGGTTAGGGTTAGGGTTAGGGTTAGGGTAGTGTTAGTGTTAGGGTTAGGGTTAGGGTGCCCTTCTGATGTGTGATGATGAACGTCTCATCACGCATTTATTTGCCAGCTGTGTGTGTGTCTTCTTCAGTGTGGTGTCTATTATATCTTCTCTCCAGTTATTATTATTATTATTATTATTATTATTATTATTTTAGTTAGGTTGTTCATCTTTCTCATTGACTTTGAAGGTTTCTTTGTATATTTTGTTTAACAGTTCTTGGTCTGATGTGCCTTTTGCAAATATTTTCTTACAATCTGCTGTTGCTTGTTTTATCCTCTGAGAGCATGTTTTGTAGAGCAGGACAGTTTGATTTTAATAACGTCTAGTTTGTCCATTATTTTTTTTAAAAATCTTGCTTGTCTTGTCAACAGTCATCTCTAAATCCAAGTCATCTGGAATTGTTTCTATATTATCTTCTGGGAATGTAGTAGTGTTCCCTTTTGGACTGGGTTTTTTGATCTTTGGTCAGTTAATTTTTGTGAAGGGTATAAAGTCAGTGTCTAGATTTTCTTTTTTTTTTTCGTGTGTGGACGTCCAGTTGTTTCAGTACTATTTGTTGAAAAAACGACCCCTATTTTCAGATTTGCCTTGTTCTTTGTCAAAGATCATCTCATTCTCTGTGTGTGGGTCTCTTCCTGGGCTCTCCATTCTGTTCCATCCATCTGTCTGTTCTCTCACCAAGACCACACTGGCTTGATTCCTGCAGCTCTATGATGAGTCTTGAGGTTAGTATCAGTCCTCCAACTTTTCTTCCTAATATTGTGTGGGTTCTTCTAAATTTGTTAGTCCTTTTTTTTTCTTTTTTCTTTTTTTTTTTTTTAAAGATTTTATTTATTATTTGACAGAGATCACAAGTAGGCAGAGAGGCAGGTAGAGAGAGAGAGAGGGGAAAGTAGGCTCCCTGTTGAGCAGAGAGCCGGATGTGGGGCTCGATCCCAGGACCCTGGGATCATGATCTGGGCCGAATGCAGCGGCTTTAACCCACTGAGCCACCCAGGCACCCTGAATTTGTTAGTCTTTTAAAAAATTTACAAGATTGTGAGATATGGATTCTTCAACTCTATCTCCGTTTTTGTGACAGGTCAAAACAGGTACGACTTTTAATTAAGATTTTATATATAAATTCCTTGAAAATCTTTGCTTGTAGGCCTTAAGCCTTCCATCCATTCTGAGGCTCCTTGACATTCAACTAGCCCTTGATTTTGTTTTATTTTTCCCATTGGGCATAATCATGGGCACAATGTTGGTTTTTTGTTTTTGCAAAATTGGTTCTGTAGGATTTTAATGCCCCAGTTATCATCTATAGAAGCCGTGTTTGGGGATTAGAGACTTGTGTATGTTGCCGAGGAAAATGAATTTCCCAGAGTTACAAGGTGTGGTTTTTGGCATGTTCACTACGAAACAAATAGTAAAAAGGAATTTCTAAGAACATTCCCCTACCTATGAGTAATCTGGTCTCGCTTCCTGCTTGACCTGTCTGAAGGGAATTGATCCTCCTGGGACTACCTGCCGGTTTCATGAGCCCCTGAGGGAATTGCGGTTTTTGGGCAGAGCTGAAAAAAGCTGGCATTACAGAAGGAGGAACTAACAGCTTTGCTTTGGGACGAAAGACTGCTGGCTTTCCCCTTCCCCTGACTCATCTGAGGAGTTTTTCGGGTCCAGGAATGCGATTTGGGAAAGACTCGAAAATGGCGTCACTCATGGTTCAACATGCGTTCGCCCGGATGAGTGTTTGACAGAGTGACTGACACCATCGTTAACAGAAAGGAAACGGGAAATTTTCCATTTTAAGATTGATGTTTCCTTTAAAAGAAAAACCCATGGTTTTTAGCCTTCATTATTATTATTTTCTGGAACACTTTGGGGATGTCCTGGCAGCTACAGATTGGGTCTCTAGAAAAGTAGTTACACAAAATTTTGCTTATACTTTTTTTTTTTTAAGATTTTATTTATTTGACAGAGAGAGCCACAGTGAGAGAGGGAACACAAGCAGGGGGAGAAGCAGGCTTCTTGCAGAACAGGAAGCCTGATGTGGGGCTCGATCCCTCATGATCCCAATCATGACCTGAGCCAAAGGCGGACGCTTAACGACAGAGCCACCCAGGCGCTTTGCTTATACTTTTGAAGGGATTCAAAGACTCTGTCTACCTTGGAATGAAAACCTGTGGTTTCACAGTCTACTGTGGAACTTACACTTTAAAATGCCTACATCATACAACTTCTTCTGAGTCCTATCTCCTGCGTGAACCCTCTGTGGGCCAGGATGGTTTTGCTACAAAGCTATAAACCAAGCAGCCTGCTGTCTGTGGGCCTAACACGGCCAGTCCCCTGTTTTTATAAATAAAACTTTATTAGAATACGGCCACAGCCATTTGTTTATACATGACTTACAGCGGCTTTCACGCTATGAAAACAGAGTGGATATTGGAGAGAGGCTGTGTGGCCTGCGAAACTGGAAATATTTACTATTAGGACCTGTTTTAAAAAGTGGGCTGACTCTGGCTATAGGAATGGCCTTTGGGAAAATGGAATTTATGGCCTTTGTTAATACATGTCGATAAGTAACTCTATTTGAGACATTCTCCAAATCACACGATGCGACACTCTTGTAGAAGGGTACTCCGGGAGCCTTCCCTGTCCCCCAGAAGGCGACCCAAGGCTGTAAGCTGAAGACGGCTCTCAGTTGCAGGGTGGAAACAAGGCCCTGACCTGCTTCTCCAACCTCGTCCCTGCCCGAGCCCAGACCTGGGTGCTCAGAGAGATCTTGCCTGGCTGGTCCGGTCCTACACTACCCATTCTTGAGCACACCGTTGAGTAAATGCATGTGTAGAACCCCAAAGGTCACCATTTATTTCATACTAATGAGGTGTAGCGTGTGCTTTCCTTCCTCATGCAGCGGCTGGGATTAGCAGTTTGGATCTTCATTCCTTGGCCCTCGGGCTTAGCCCGTGCCCCCACCTCCCACCTCTAATTCTTGCAAAGACAAAGTTAGGAAGTGTCAGGCCTGGAGCTCACTGGGGATGACGCCGGTGGCTTTGGGACTTCCTTCCTTATTCCGTGGTTCAGCAGGGCCCCTGAGCGCCTTCCCTATGGGCGGCTCCCAACACCAGGCTGGAAACAGAGACACAAAACTGAAGGCAGGTCCCTGGCGGCGGAGCGTGGCTTCCCATTCCTGCCTAGGCCCTGCCAGGCGAGGGTTCGTTGCCTCCACTCTTCTGACCCGGCACCGGGATGGGGCTGCCTCACGGACTGGGTTTGCGCCAGTCCGCGCAGGGAGGAAAGCCCAGTCATATGGAAGGTGTGGGCTGCCCGATCTGCTCATCTTTGTTCAGAATAAATACACCCAGATGAGTGGGGCTCCGAGTGAGAAGCCAGCTGTGGCCGGTGGACAGGACGGGAGCTGGGACCGCGCGATGAAGGACGCGCCCCTTCACGTCCCAAGGGAGTGGGGCGCAGCCGGGAGACGCCCGCTGAGTCTGTTGCTGCTGAGGGCTGGGGAGAGCCCGAGGGGGTCCACCCCGCGGGGAGCAGCAGGGGTGCGGGAGCCCGGCTGCACCTGTGCAGGGAGTGTGCTGGGAAGGGCCGTTCTGCTGGGGGGCATGGGGGGTGCACAGGCTAAGCCTTCCTCTAGCCCCGCCGGGCGCGATCGCCTCTCGCAGGGTGAGCTCCGAAGGCCGTGTCTGCCCCTCTGATTAATGGTCAGAGGCAGAGCCTGTACCTGTCCCTGGACATATGCTTGTCGTCACGGCCATCTGCTGGACTGGCATCTGGCCCGCTCCCACCGGCGGGTGCCAGCCGTGGACTGGAGACGCACAGACCGGAGTAAGGTGGGCTGCGCCTGACCGGCTGGCATGCCCCCAAGGGAAGGAGCCGGTGGGGCCCGCTTCCTCTCCCGGAACCCCTCCTCCGAGGGATGGCTGTTGGGGCGCTCCCCACCTTCGGCTTGTGATAAGAAATAGCGTGTTTTTCGTTTGCTCCGCATTGGCCCCGAGACAGCTAAGTGACCCTCTCCCGGTGCCGTGTGCAATGCGTTTCCCTTCCCGCCTATGATGCGGACGCCTGTGGGCGCTTGTCACCGGGTCCCTGGTCCACATCACATTGGCTGCCCTGTCGCCTGCCTGGCTGGGTCCCCGACAACGTCAGGAGGAAACGTGGCCTGCAGCACATTCCCGAACCCGCCAGTCCTCCGTGGGAAGGGCTGACACTTCCAGCCGCAGGACGACTCTCGCCCTGTGGGCAGGTCAGGCCGCCCGTGTTAGGAAACAGCCCGCGGGGTTTCAAAAGCTGAAGCCACCCTCCCCGGACCTCATTTTGAAAAGAGGGAGGGGAAGTCACAGACTCTGCACAAACGCATTCTCAGCCCCTAGACAGCCTCTTCAGGAGGCCAACAGGGGTCCCCCGCGACCCCAAGCCGCAGGGTAGGACAGCCGTCTGCCGGCCTTCAAATGGCCGCGGGACACACACGTACACAGACTGTGACAGTAACAGTTATTGGGAAGGGATTAAGAAAGAAATTCTGGAAAGGCTCCAGAAGGGCCGGTAATGAAGCAAGTTTGAGGGTCCCCAGTGCGGGGTGGGGGTGGCCCATGGGGGCCGGGGCCAGGCATGGCTGCCAGGACACTGTGACTTCCCTCTCTTTCTTCAGGAATGGGCGGAGTGGGACACAGGGATGTTAGTGTGTCACCCCAGCACCCTGGGAGCGCCTCCTCTCTGGCCCTGAGACCCACTGGCCCAGGAGACAGACCCAAGTGTCCCTCCAAGGAGATTACAACCCAGCTGGAAAAAGGACAGGAGACAAGAAGTGAAATATCGAAGGAAAAACAGAAGGGCCCACGTAGGCGACTGACAGGCCTCTCTGAAGAAGGGCCCTTCCAGTCAGAAGCTGCGGGGGCGGCCAGCAGGTTGAGGGGGGCAGTGAGCACGGTGGGGATGGCGCTGGGGGACACCTGAGCACCGGGAAGGTTTGGATGTGTCTCTGAGACTGGAGGCTTGTGCGGTTGTAGTCGTAATCGTTTCCCAGAACTTCCTGTCCCTCCTCAACCTGAGAACGTGGCCTTATGTGGAAACAGGCTTGCTCTGTCCCTCCCCACCTCCCCCCTCTCACACACACACACACACACACACACACACTGGGTGGGGGCTCGGGGGAGAGCAGGTGGGAGACAGCCAGGCCCGCGGCACACGGGGTGGGGGTGGTCCTCGATGTTGGGGGGGTTGCTGGGCTGAGAGGGACAGCACTGCTCCGTTTTAGGCTACAGACATCGAGTGCTGAGATGGGGAAGGCGTGAGGCCGGGGGAGGGAGGGACAGTCGTGCTCTGGGCTTCGGTTTCAGCCGTCCTCCAAGTCCAAGCAGAGAGTCTCCCTTCCTATCCTCCTCTTCTCTCCCTTTCCAATCTCGCTTTTTGTCTTTTTACCTTTTTTTTTTTTTTCTAGAGAAAGTAGCTTTCTCTTCGGTCCAACATTCTCCTCTAACATGTTATACTTGCTTTTACAGGGGAACATCTTCCTGACGTTATCAGCCGTGGGGAAGACACACCTGCGTGTGTTCGAGAGATAGATGTTGGGCTCTGAGCTTCTAGCTCCGGGAGAAGCGGGGTGTCTCCGCCCTGAAGACCCCCTGGAGTAAGTCAGTGGCACGTCAGGTGGTGGGATGGCCCCGCTGCGGAAGGCAGGGCTGGACTCGGGGCCCCTTTCTGAGTGGGATCTGTTCCTTTCCTCGCTCCCTTTTTAGTGTGACGCACAGTTGATTTCATTTTATTTAATTTCTTAGCTTTTCATAGTTCTGTGTCTCAAGGAACTTGGACACATCCACCGGATACTTGTTTGGGGGGGATTGTGGAAGGGTCTCACTGGCTGCATTCCAACACCTTCGTCCCTGAGATGTCAGCCCTGTCCCAGAACGAGTCCTCACCCGGGGGACCTCCTGTGTTCCGGGCCATCAGGGCGCAAAGAGGTGAGCCCCTTGTGCTTTGGGAACCTTGACCTCAGCCTGGAGGTGGACTGAGCACCCAGGACCTGCTTCTTAGTTCACGATCGTTGTGGGGCCCGGCCGTCCGGCTTCTGCAGCCGCTAGTCACGAGCGGAGTTCAGAGGAGGAGAAAACTGCCAGGAGGACCCTTCCAGGATCTTTCTGATGCCGACAAATACGTTTCAACTCTCTTGTCACAATCGCTGTCTTTCCGTGGAGAGGCAATAAAGGGAATTTATGATTCCTAATACATGGATTTCTTCCAGAAATTTATTGATCACATAAAATTAAGTCAAGCAAAAGAAGCCACATTTTACAACTATTTTTGAAAAATATCTTTGTGAAATCTTTCTCTTGAAAAAAATGGGAACACTTTCGTGCTAAGGTGTTCTCCAAGTTGCTGGTTATCAATTCCCATTTCGGTGCGACACGGTGCAGAAGTTTTAACGGGACTAGGGTCCTCTTGGAGCAGTCATTTTCCACGGAAAGCAAAAAGCCTGGGATGTCCCCAAATTAAGGGTCTTCTCATTGTCTAACTGAGAAGGGCCGATATAGGTTCATTCACAAGGACTTGGATTAGCTGCCGTGTAAACAGTGTTCAGAAGGGTTGAGCCTGGTGGCTGCGGGTGTAGTCGAAACCACTGGAACCCAAGAAACACAGACAAAACAGTTGTGTTTGTTGGAACCTGTTGCATAATTCCAATTCATTGCACTGACCATATAATTGGCCACGGAGGCCCCCGGACATAAGGATGCCTGGGTGGGTGGTGGGCGAGGGCACGGCCACAGCCGGGTTCTTGTTTTTGCACTACCTCCCTGAGCACATCTCTCCCAAAGAGTGGTTCGTTTGGACACGCGATGTCTCCCCTGTGCTAAACCCGAGTTTGCAAACGCACTGAAACTAACGAAAAAATGAGCAGTTGGAGGAGAAAGGAAGTCGAAGTCAATGCCACAGAGTCAAGAGGTGAGAAGAAATAATGTCTGTCAATGTGAAAAATACGGAAATGGGAGAAAACTGTCGGACCGCAGCCCCCTCTCCAGCCCCGGTCCAAGCGTGTGTCCTTTCTGAAGGCGACGTGTGCCCCGGAAATCCAGGGATGAAATGCGGCACGCTGTCTCCCGTGCTGCCTCTGCCTCTGCACAACACAGACGCGTTGTTTATGATGGAAATCAGTATGTGAAAAGAAATCAATCTGTCAATATGTTCTTGTTTTTCTCCACCAGCAAGGAGCGCAGCTGATTTTGAAAAGCCGAAAGGAACACGGACTGCCTCTTATAATTGAGTCCCCCCAGGAAGCTTAGCCTTGGGAAGTCACACTTTCTTGAGGGACAATCAGAGTTACTTGGCTTGTCTGACCTTGCAGGGGCATGAAAGCAAGCCCTGCGTGGTGAGATGGGCTTCCCGCGGTTCCTCGGGAGCCTGGCCACCAGCCGCGGGGAGCCTGCTGGGCAGCGGGGTCTGCAGGGGGCTCCCACCGTCGGGAGGAACAGAAAAACAGAAATCTCTGCACAGTGCGGGAGACCGTCCACAGCCAGAGGCCGCGGGCCAGCACCGATCGGGACACCTTCTTAAACTCTTTCAAGGAACATCGTGACGGATCCCTCGCTTACCAGCCAAGTGCCCTGTTCAACAATTACCATTTTCCGGAGAGTTTGGGGAACAGAGACATGGCAGGGCCCCATAACTCCCACATCATGGTTTATTAAGAGAAAAACATAACCTTCGTCTCTCTTCTGCCTACAATTCCCTCTCCTCCTGAGCTCCATACCCCCCTGTCCTTCTCATCTTGAAGGAAGGAAAAATAAATTTATATCAATCTGAGGATATTCTAGCCAGACCTCCCTGATTCAGTTGTCCACAGCTCTTGGATTTGTGTAAACAAAAACATAAAAAGCAAAGCCCCAAACCTCAAGTGACTTGAAATATCCAGTCAAATGGGTGACAATACTTATCTTTCAGAAAGGACCTTTAAAGAAAGACTCAGAGGAAAAACAAAAGAAAAATAATCGTTTGGGATATTTCCTCCACATATTGGCTTTTTAATTGTCAGTGTCTGCATCCCAGCTTCCACCAAGAAATCCGCGTCCGTGCTTGTTACTAAAGACTGAGCATCCCCGGGAAATTGTTACTATGGTAAATGCTTTAATCAGAAGGTGCTGGAAATGAGAGAAACTCACAAAACGTACCGCCGAAAATGGGAAGACAGGAAAATGTGCTTCGACCTTGGGCTTTAGCGTTTTTAAAGGAAATGGGGACAATTAAATCAAATATTTAGCAATTACTGGGTAGGTAAACAGCCCTATTTTGAGAGCCGCGGGAGACACAGAGGCACACGTTAGGTGGGTCTCCTGGTGTCAGTGTCCTTTCTTTCTAATCGGGGGCTGCAGGCGTAATCTCGGGAGAAGTTAGAGATAAGCTCAGAACAACAGGCCGATGCTTACTGTACTGTGATACCTGCATGTTTAATTGAGAAGTAGATTACACGGGGTTTACAAAGGGAGTCCAGGTGAGGAGACAGGTTGGGCCATGTTTGCTCACGGAAGGCCTCACTGGAGAAGGGGCGTAGGGACTGATTTTAACGGTGGATGGCGTTGGGTTAGGCCAGAGAGAGTGAGGATCGTGGGAAAGGTAAGCCGTGCACGTGAGGGCTCAGTGGACTGACTAAGATAGGGCATCTGTGAAGGCAGAGGTTGGGATCCTAGATTAAAAAGGGAAATGAGTCTACACTCTGGGCAGGGGCGGTTCCCTCTGGCACATGAAGGGACTTGGATATTATCCAATAGAAAAGGAGGATGAAGACTTTTGAAGGGGTTTGGTTTCTGTCTTCTGTCCCCAAGATGGCAGCTGTCCAGCGGCGGTCGTCGGTTCTGGCGGGGGAGTGGCGGAAGTCTGACTTCAGTAGGTCACCGGCTCCCCTTCCAGTCTTGCTCTAGTTTCTGCTCTGAGGTTGGCAAACACGTCTCTGCCGTGTGTCATCCTTTGTGTCTCCAGCCCACCCCAGCAGAGCTCAGCCTCTCCAGAGTTTGGGCTTTCTGCCAGCAAGCCCCCATCTGTCCGTGAATCAACTCTCAGCGTCTGCTGGTGGTGTCTCCCCAAAGCTCACTGCCCACCTGCCTGAACCCGCTGGTCTGCCCCTGCTCGCCCCAGGCTGACTGTTGAGGGCAGCTCCGGACTTCTGTGTGAACGGCAGGCACGCTCCACACATCCTTGACCTCCTTTCAGACCATCTCTTGGTTGCCACTCGACTCTCCAGATGCACATTTCCAAGTGCTTATTGCTAGGAAACTCAAATCTTGACGCTTCCATAGCGAGATGGGTAGACCCAATGCGCTCTCTGTCTCCGCCTGGAATCGTGGCTCAGCCCTTGCCCATCCAGTGCCTCCCAGAGCTCAGCGGGCGAGGCCAGCCAAGAAAGATGAGGTTTAAAACAGAGCGTTAAGAGCTGTACATTTGCTCTTGTATAAAATATATCGGAAGGTGAAAAGTGGCAGCCAGGAAGCTCGTTAGAACAGGAGAGATGTGCCACGAGATCAAAAGGCCTGGGCTCTGGAGGGGCGGTCGGGGAGTAAGGAGGAAGGGAGAGATATGAGATACAAGAAAGAGAACAAAGATGGTGGGAGTGTTGGTGGCTTCTTGGCCCTAAGGGGCAGGGAGAAAGGGGGCCAAAGAGGACTGCAGAGCTTCTGCCATGGGTGCCACTTGCAGAAGTGGGGAAGCAGAAGGGACATTTCCAGGGATGGGCACATTGAATTTAACTCCACAATAAAGTAAAAATGGGACTTTTTCTCAATGTTTTACAATGAGAGATGTTGCTAGTGTATGATTTTGTCAGTGAAGAAAACAGAGGAACAATCAAAGAAGTCGTTTAGGGAGATGTTAACATGTAAGAAAAAGAAGAGGGAGGGAGAGGAACAGCCAATAAAAGCGAAGAAAAAGCCAAAGAGATTGCAATGGAAGCAGGTGATTTCAGGGTCACAGAAGTCAAATTTAGAAAGAAGCACGCCGGTCACGTCAAGTGTACTCGAGAGGTCACTGTGATGACAAAAGACACGTGGTGTGGGAGTGAGGACCTCGCTGGCACTCGCTGGTGCAGTCCCTCCCTGGCGCAGCCCCTCCCTGGGGATGGGGACCAAAGGCAGGGAGCAGGGAGGTCAGGAATTACCAGCAGGGCCGGAGGTTTGCACCTAGGTTTGGGGTTGAGTAAGTCGTCATCACGGAGAGACTGGGCGGTGGGAAGCGTGAGGACATCTGCTCTGTGCGTGGAGGCAGAGAAACTGGTCCTGACAGTTGTAGAGTGGGAGGACATGGGATAGATGTTTAGGAAGGGAGAAGAAGATGCCTCTTGACCTGTTTTGTAAATCAGGATGAGATAATTTCTCTCGAAGGGATATGGAGGGTTGCGTGCTTGAAAAGAGGAGAAGTGGTGGGGAGGGTCGTTGTAGATCAGGAGTCGGGGGGAAACACCAAGGTCAGAAACCTTTGGGAGGTCATCGTGCTGTAGCAGCGAGGGCTGGAGTTAGAAGTAGAGAACATACACTTACGGTGAGGCCGGGCAGCTTGCGAGAACGTGGCTGAGGAGCCCACAAGTAGGGGAGAAGGAGAACATCGAAGATGGCCCGAAGGCAGACCCGGCTGAGGTTCGGAGGCAAAAGAAGTCTTGTCGGTCAAAGCTGAAGTAGTTGATCATTGAGTCTAACCGGGACCGATTTTGAAGTCCAGGATTATCAGCAGGGGGGCAGAGAGTGACAGGAGGCGCGGGTGCACAGATTGGCTCTGGGGCAGAAGGCAAGGGGCAGGGAACAGGTGGAGGAGAGGTGGGTTCGGGTGGGGAGCGAGGGAGTGGGTCGGGGTGTGAGGGGTGCGCTGTTTCTTGTGGGATATTGAGAAGGGTGTGCAGAATCCTGAAGCAAAGGAACACACAGGCTGAGGCACTAAATGATCTCCTTTAAATCTAGGCTCTTCTGCGTAGGGTTTCTCACCGTTGCAGGAGGACAGTCTGGGCTAGACGGTTCTCTGGGTGGTTCTCAGTGTTGGGGCTTGTCCTGTGCTCTGTAGGATGCTTGGCAGCTCCCCTGGTCTCTGCCCGCCAGACGCAGCAGTGTCACCCTCCCTCGCGATGAGAAAGCCTCCAGACATCGCCAACTGTCCCCTGTGGGGAAGGGGTTGTGCCCCGTGGCTGAGGACCTCTGGGAGAGATGATAACAGGAACAAGAAAAAAACAGTCTACAAAGAGGTCATCTAAATAAGCGAAGGGAGTTAAGAAACACGAGTGATTTGCTGAATGGGTAAATGGAATATGGTGTGTGTGTGTGCGCGCGTGCGTGCGTGTGTGCATACACAATACAATGGAATATTATTCAACTTTAAAAAAGGACGTTGTGATACACGTTACAACAAGGATAAGCCTTGAAGACTTTCCACTAAATGAAATATCACGAAATTCCATCCGTATGAGGTCCCCGGAGCCGTCCAGTTCCCAGACAGAGGTGGTGGAACAGAGGCCGTCAGGAGCAGGGGGAGGGGAGCACGGGGAGTTAGGGCTGAGTAGGGGCAGAGCCGGAGGCGCGCTGGAGGTAGATGGACGAGACAGGTGGCCAACGTCAGCGCACTCCACGCCACTGACCGGAACACTCGGAAGTTGTTGAAGCGTCCGTGTCATGTTGCGTACATTTCATGACAGTCAAACGGGATTTGTACACGGCGGTCGGGCCAGATGATCGCCGGCTGCAGCCTCTGTCTTCCAGTGACTCCGGGAAGGCATTTAACAACCGCAGTGGTGATTTCAAGAGAGGAGAGCAGGGCGGTGGCGCGCTGGCCTGAGGGGTGAGGGGCAAGCTGGCGTCGTGTTGGTCAGAGGACACTCCGGACAGGGGCTCCTGAACAGGAGAAATTCATGCTTTCTGAGTGCTGTAGCTGCAGTCTGAGGTCAGGTGCCTGGGGGTGCGTCGACTGAGGGCCTCTTGCTGGTCCTCACGTGGCCTAGGCACCGTGCACGCAGTCTCCGCGCGTCTCTCGTCTCTAGAATCCAGTCCCATCAGATCAGAGCCCCGGACGTGTAGCCTCATTTATGCCCGATCACCTCCCGGAAGGCACTGTCTCCAGATGCAGCCCACTGTGCCGTTAGGACTTCAGCCGTGCACTTCGAGGGGGCACAGTTGGGTCCATCTGGGCTCCCTTCTCCTCTCCCATTTAGACGGGGCAGGGGCGAGGCCCGCATGGGTAGACGGTGGCTTTTGCGTTCCTGACCGAGGCCCTGGGCATCCTCTGGCGAAGCAGACGGTGGGGAGCAGGGACAGAGGGCGCTCCCAGCAAGGACACAGAAACTCCAGGTGGACGGGAGTGGGGATGAACACCCATCCCCCGAGTCCTAGACACGTGCGTGTGCAACCCCGGGACAGACGACGGCCAACACGTTTGTTTACACGGCAGAGAACAGCTTAAATCTCTGGCTATTTACGACGTTGTCAATGTGTAATTCCGTCGAGGAAACAACCCGCTATTTCCCACTGCTCTGAAGTCTTCACAAGGAGGAGATGGCCTCCTTTTTAAAAGCACTCACGGGTTTCCCACAGAGCCGGTGACAGACGTGGGTTAGTCTGACGAGTGAGACCACGAGCATTTAGAGTAACAGCCTTTACTGGACCAGTGCTTTCCCCCCATTTGTGCCAAAGGCCCAGTCTTCGCCTGTGTATGTCCCCACGCGGCTCTGGTGAAGGAAGTGGCGTTTGGCTGTTCAATAAGATGAAAGGCTGAACACGGCTGATGCCAGACTTAACTGCTCCACAGACGGTATGGAGACCCTGTGCCCGCTCGGGCAGCCGGACGGCAGCTGCCCTCTGTCCTGGGCCCGTCCGCCGACGGAGGCCGCTGGCTGCCCGGTGGATCTGCCGGATGGATTGCAAGGACTGAGCCGGCGGGCAGCACCCAGGTCCCGTCTAAATGTTCGATGTCGATTCAGTCACAATCTAAGTGCAGGGTTTAAAAATACAAATTAAGAGAGAGAGAGAGAGAACGGGAGAGAGAGCCTGGTGTAGAGACGTCTCAGCGAATCAAACGGGCTACAGAGCACCCACATTCTGGAGCGTGCGGGCCCTCCTCGCCTCCGGGACCTGTCCCTGCCAGCTCTCCCCGCGGCGTCCTCCGCTCTGCCGAACGGGCTCTCAGCATGCACCGGCAACGTCCCCGCTCGTCCCTGAACTGCGAAGGCCTGTGTGCGGGCGGCTGACCTGGCTTCTCCCTCAGCCTCGGTGTGCCCCCAGGGGCCTTCTCTCCCTGGGTCCCCCCCGACTGTGACTCAGGGCCTTCCCGGGGCTCCCTCATCACCGCGTCTCTGCAGACCGGTTCCCGTTCACGTCGTCTTCCAGGACACTCGCTTGCTGGTTCAGGAACACCTTCCTCCCTCGTCCTGCCTGTGGGTGTCCCCCCCACCATGGAGGACACTGGCTTCTCGGAGCCAAGGACCTGTGTGTCCCAGTCTCTGCTCCACCCAGGAACAACTGCTGAACCTCCACGGCAACAGTTCAACCAAATGGTTCTCCTTTATTGTCTGTGTGAGTGTGTGTGTGTGTGTGTGTGTGTGTGTCTTTAATAGAAGTAGGATCCTTAATTACATCTGGGCCAGTGGCTGCTGATTAGTAAGATGATATTTTGCAAGTGTGGTCGTATGACTGAGTTCAGCCAATGCAATGAAAGCACATGTGTTGGCCGACAGTGTCTAGGAAACCTACTTAATAGAAAACTTGTCTATACCCTTTGTTATTTCTCTGTTGTCCTTCACCCCTCCTCTTCATTGGAATGTACTTATTATTTTTTTTTTTTTTAAGATTTTTTATTTATTTATTTGACAGAGAGAGATCACAAGTAGATGGAGAGGCAGGCAGAGAGAGAGAGAGAGAGAGGGAAGCAGGCTCCCCGCCGAGCAGAGAGCCCGATGCGGGACTCGATCCCAGGACCCTGAGATCATGACCTGAGCCGAAGGCAGCGGCTTAACCCACTGAGCCACCCAGGCGCCCCCGGAATGTACTTATGATTGCTGGAGCTCCAGCGACCTTTTTGGAACACAAGGCTAAGGGATACACTCTAGAGATTATGAAGTGCTGAGCTAGAAGTAGGTTGAGTCCTTAAGGTTTTTGGTGACAGACCCAGCACATCAGCTGTGGACAGAGAAGGAATTTCTATTTTAGTAAGCCAAGGTTGTTGCAGTAGAACCTACTCCTAACTGATACATAACAGATTCAAATTATTTCCTCCTATGCTTGCTGTCTCACCAGACTATGAATTCCTCAAAGGCAGGGGTTGTGTTTTCAAATCTTTGGTCCCTCATGCATTCGGTAGCAAGCACCGGGCCTGGCAAAAGCTCAGTGATCTTTGTGAAGTATTTTGTTGTTGTTTCAAAGACAGTGATTCAAGAATAGCTTCTGTGAATGGAAGACAGCCTTGTCATACCATTGAAGTTACAGACAAACAGACTCAGAGGATACCGACGAGTGAATAGGAAAAGAGATGAAAAGGCGATTCGTAGAGTTTTTTTTCACAAGAAACACTATCGATACCTACCGAAGCCTGACAATATGTATTTGACTTTGCTAAGAAACACTCAACCTGAGGCTCTTTGCTCACCGTGGAGCGATCAAGGCCGTGAGCACAACTGAAGGGAGTGGCCAGTAAACGCCTTTGGAGAAAGAGGAAGAGGAGTGAGGACCGGCAGTCCGTGACCTTCTCGTGATCGCTGACTTCGATGGGTTTCAGCGTGAGTAGAAGCTGCAGACCTCGCGTGGCGGGGCGTGGGGTGCAGCAGGGAGGGGTTTGAAGTTAGAGCGCGTCACCAACCAGCCCTCCCCAAACTGAAAAGACTAGAAACCCTAAACATTTTCTCCGTATATTATGGCTTTCTGCTTAAGTGCCAGGAACAATATAAACCGTGCAAATAGCAGGCTATGGAACTGTTACAAATCGGAAATCAAGCGCTCAGCTTGCCCGTAACTGCCCGTGATCGGATGTCACAAGCTGCTCTCGTCCAGTGCACCGGCTGCCACCTTCATGATTAGCCAATTTTCACTCGATGTGAAAAAGCTTATTAGTACAAGTAAAACTCTCAAAATAATCGATCTATAAATCCAAACAAACCATTAGGACGAAGGAGCCCTGATAGACTTTAGGGTCAATGTCTCAATCAATAATGTGTGCCACCCCGGTGACGACTCAGAGGTACAAGGGGGTCAGTCTTGCTGCTGCGAATGAATCACCAGCAATCAGATATAATTTTGCCTCATAATAGACATGTGGCAAGCGTTATAGATCTACTTCCCGCCCTCTGATCAAGGGAGAGGCAGGAGTTCAATTATGGCTCTGGTCTCCAGAAAACAACGTGCTCAGGAAACAATGCTTTCACCGTGTCAGAGACAGAAAGCCAGAGGGGACCGAGGCAGCCTAGGGGATGCAGGGATGGGTGAGGCAGGAGGGTCTGGGATTGGAATGCGGTCCCTTGTTCTCCCCCGCTGGCTGAGCCTGGGCTAGCCTTCGGCTTTGTGGGGGCAGGGTTCTGGTCTTCCTGTGTAAAGTCAGAGGAATGGTCTCGGAGGAGAGAGTGCAGTGAGCTGTCAAATGCTTCGGGAAGCGGTACAACCTCACTCGCCAATTCAGAATCCTGGAGGGAGGAGAAAGGTAGAGCCGGGAGGGCCCAGAGCAACGCGGTCAGTGGAAAGAGGCACCTGCTCTTGGAGAACAGGAAGTGAACCAAACTGGCTGAGGACGGGGTTGGACCCAGGCACTGGAGCCCTTGGGCACTGTGGCCAATTCTCTCCAGCAGCCACCGGCTCTGCTCCGTCTTCGGGCGGCTTCAAGAATCTGCGGCCACCAGGTCCCGGCCCCTGTGTGCAGCCCGCCTTGTCCGTGAGTGTCCCAGGGCATCTGCAACGGAGGAGCACAAACTGGGGCAGGGAGGAAGGAAATCTCTGCCACTGTCCCCTGTGCTACAGTGTGGGGGCGGCCAGGTCCGGGCTCTGGAGGTCTTGCCGCGGGGTCTGCCCCCGTTTTCATGTGGTGTCCCTTCTGGGGGTCTGTGTCCTCTCCTCTTCTCATAAGGATGCTCGGGTGGCGGTCCCCCTCCCCAGTGTGACCCCATCTGTATGTTCCCTCCTTCCATCGCCAGAGACGCTATTTCCAAAACAGGTCAAATTCTGAGGTCGCGGCGGGCCATGAATTTGGCGGGGATTTTGATCCCCCATGACCATTACATGCTTCTCATTTTCTGCCCGGCGGCTTCTCTGACACACAGGGGGTGCCCCCGGGAGCCCGGTGGTCGCGCGTGTGGGTGGCAGGTGGCCTGCTAGAACTTGAACCTTTGGAGCCGCAGATCCCTGCCAGTTCGCTTGGCCCCAGCGAGACCACAGGTCGCAGAGACCACCAGGGTGAAACCCTGCGTGGGGCTGAGTTTCCTGCTGGAGCCCGAGGTTCTCAGGTCTTGGCTGCCTTGGTTCACGAATGACCTCCAGCTGCCTCCTTTTTGGTGCTCTGTTCAGCGTCGGTAGCTCTTCTAGGAAGGGCTGTCTTCACACGTGCTCCTGGTCGGAGCTGTGAGCTGGAGCCTGCTGTCCTCCCCACTGTCCCAACGCCCCTGCCCGTCACCTGCCTCACTCCTGGTAGGAGATAAAGCAAATCGAAATCAGATTTACGTCTATGCAGTCTCTCAGCTGCCATCATCTCAGCACTGCTTACTTCTAACCTACTAAATCTGGTCATTTAAAAAGCCTTTTCACATACACGAGCCTCACCACCAGGTCTGGGAAGTCATCTGTGCAGATGTGACGTCCCCCTTCCAAGTAGGGGTACACGACAGCAGCACAGAGAGTTGAATTATCGTCCCAGGGCGAGTATCTAGTGAATGATTGGAAGAACAAACCCCACGTCATGCTTCCCAACCCCAAACACAGTCATGTAGGGGGCAATTGTGACATTATCACATGCCAGCCGAGGGCTAGACCCTCTAGACACATCCTAACGCAGGCTGCCCGTGAACTGAGTTAATCACGTCCTTCTCCGCAGCCGTCCGTGCTGCATGTTTCTGTTTTGTTCAGGAAACATGTGGCTGATTAAATAATGTTCAGCCTTTGAATAACCTTTGGAGACGGGCTTCCACTGCATATAATGATTTACTCCTCTCAATAATTACGTACATTTTTTTACTCATTTTTGGTCTAGGTGACCCAGTGTCTGCGGGGCTCGTGGGTCCAGCGTGAGCCTACAGCTCATGTGACGTTTGCAGACGTTATGCCAGCCCACTGCAAGCCAGCCCTTGAGCGTCTCTGCCTCAGTTACTCAATAATCAGGCCTTTATTGGAAGAGTGAAGGAAAGGAGAGTGGGAGGCAGGGAGGGAAGAGAGGAGGAAGGGAGGTAGACTGAATATTTCACAGTTGGATTGTTTAAGTTAGTATCAGATTGCTTTCACCAAAAGTACGCACAGTTTTGCGCTGTACTTCTCTTTTAAATTTTATTTTTGCTGTTTGTCTTGCTGTAGTAGAGAGCCAAAGAAACGTGCTGGTTTTTTTTTTTTCCCATATTTTTTACCCTCAAGAGTGCTGTTTCTTCACTAATATCCAATGAGCCAGACTTACCACCTGTTTTATCGATTTTGTATATTGAATTATGGAATGTGCTGGTAACTGGGATATAAAATAAATGAAAAACATAAAATATATGAAAACGATGAAAAAGTTTATGCTTTTGATATGCATAAGCTGGTTTTGGATTGATGTGCAAATAGTCAGCAGGAAAAATGACAAATTATTACTGAATTCAATACCAAGTCATCTGAGGGGACTTCAAGGCTTTAGAGACTGGGACAAAAATAAAGAAATCCACGTTGTTTTTGAGGGAGGAGTCCTACTGCAGGGAACAGGATGAGGCTAGTATTTATTTATCTATCTATTTATTTATTTGCAAGTTGCATTTATTTAAGTAATTTCTACACCCCTCCCCCGCCACTGCCATGGAGCTTGAACTCACGAACCTGAGACCAAGATTTGGTGCTCTTCTGACTGAGTTAGCCGGGCACCCCTGGATGAAGCTTGATTTAAACAAAAGCATTTGATTTGGTAGATGCTGTGAGCAAAGAATTTGAGCAATAAAGTGGCTCAGAGAAAGAGCATGATGTCTGGGTGTGGAGGGACTTCTTTTAGTGGTCCTTTTTGGGAAAAGTGTTAGAAGATTCCTACAACCTGAGGTTGGTCCCTGTGGCCAGAGGGAGGGATTAGATCTGCCTGGGTAACAAGAGACTCTGAAACTTTACTGTGGAGGTATTTTCCGACAGATAATACCTACCTTATTGCGGAGAATTTGGAAAGATGAAGAAAATATTATGGAGAAAACAAGTTATTGGTAGTGGGAGGAGGCACTGTAAGCCTTTCTGTGTGGTTTATCTTGGCCTCTTATGGGGCTGCAACGAGATACATTTACTTTTTGCATAAAAGTGGGGTTATTCTCCAGAGACGGCTAATATCCTGATTTTTTTTTAATATCCTGATTTTTAAAATTAATGTTATCTTAGAAGTATTTTCAGGTTGTCATTCTTTGAAACGTGTTGAGTAGTATTGATATGCACCTTAAGATTAAGCAATTCTTGTACTCTTGGAATAAATTTCACTTGTGGTGATGTATTATGATGGAATATGCTACTGGATTCCATTCGCTAATTTTTAAAAATATCTCTATTCATAAGGAAAATTGGCCGGTAACTCCTCCTGTTTTGTGAGTACAATTTTTTAAAAATACATCAGGCTTATAGAAGTGTCACTGAATTAATTGGGAAGCTTCTCATATTTTGCCAGGCTCTGGAAAAATTTAAATACAAGCTAGACAGACATAGCCGGCACTAGGACTCCTGGTTCCAGCAGCTCGTTTGGCAAACGTGGCATAGAATCCTCCTATTGCAAATACCAGATATGCTAAGTAAAAAGGAGAACAAAAATTAAATAGAAGATTCTAGAATAAGAGCTTATATTGAAAAGCTTGAGTGTTGAGTAAGTTGTTAACAGAGACGAGGGGTCTAGAGAGTAGTTGAAGCTGGTCTTCATGTAAATACTGGGATCTGAGAGTATTTATTTATCTATCTATTTATTTATTTGCAAGTTTCATTTATTTAAGTAATCTCTACACCTTCCCCACCATGGAGCTTGAACTCATGACCCTGAGATCAAGATTTGGTGCTCTTCTAACTGAGTTAGCTGGGCACCCCTGGAATGAAGCTTGTATTTAAACAGAAGCATTTGATTTGGTAGATGCTGTGAGAAAAGAATTTGAGCAACAAAATGGCTCAGAGACCCATGAAGGGTTCCCAGAGTCAGGGTTTGAAATAATTTGCCTCCCATGATGCCAGGGCCAAGCAGTAACAACAGTGCCCTCACCAAAAGGGCAGTATAAAAACATTGCATAACCCTGGACTTCAGGTTCAAAATCCATATCCAGGGGAATGACAGAATTTTCTGTTATATCAGCAGTCATAGTGGAAGAAAGATAATGGAATATCTTCAGTGTTTTGGGGGAGAAATACTGCCAGCCTATAATTCTGATCCAACAAAATATCTTAAAATAATAAAGACAAAATAAATATATTTTTAGAAAAACAAATGCTGAAAGATTTTGACTCCAAAACACTCTAATTAAGGGAAATTCCAACAGATACACTTTAAGCAGAATAAAAGGTGTTCCAGATGGTCGGAGATTAAGGAAGATATAAAGAGCAGAAAGTGGTAAAAGTGTGGATTAATCTAGATGAAGAGGGCATAGATAAAATAATAATTATGGTTTCTTATGGGGTTAAAGGCATGAAGAGAAGTTGCTTAGCCAAAAATTAACAGTTCTCATTAGGATGGAGGGTAACAAACTCACTGTTTTAGAGTGTGTATATGATCTCAAGTGGTGAATATTTTGGTTAACTTTGAACTTGAGTAAATAAGCCATGTATGGTGTAATTTCTAGAGTATCCCCAAGAGAATAGAAAGAGTACATAATTCCAGACAAATGGAGAAAAAGATGGAATGAACAAGTAATCAATTTTAAAAAGAAGAAATACACAAACCTGGGACAAGTAATAAACATAAACTTAAATAATAAATAGAAATCAAAACATATCAGCCATCCCACTAACTATAAAGGGATGAAATGCCTGGTTAAACCAAGATGATTTCAAACTGAATGAAAAAAAAAAAAAATCCAACAGATAGAAGCATTCCAAATGATTTAATGTTAAAAATTAGAAAATGTTAATTTGTGAAATTTAACCAAAGAAAAATGATGTAGCAATATTAATAGGGGAAGAGATAAATTAAAAAAAAAAACATTAACACAGAGTTTACGTGTAGTGATAAGAGGTTAAAAACACCTGCTCTCCACCCCCCCCCCAAAAAAACCTACCTAGGATCTGCATGTGCCTAATAATTCTTATGTACTAAAACCTATGAAGCAAAAAATTGGCAGAGGAAACATAATCACAGTGGGTGACTTTTAACACATGTGTCTCAGTAACTGTGTTGGAACAAGCAGACAAACACAGAAGGATAGAGAAGTTCTGGACAACATGATGAAGGAAGCAGGCTCAGGAGTCCATCCTTTAGCCACAAAATATGGATGAGACATTGGTAAAAATGAATCAGATGCCAGGCCAGCAAGGCAAATCTTAATACATTACAGAGGACTGAAATCACACAGGGTCTCTTCCCTGAACAGAATGCAATTCAGCTCAAAACCAGTTAACTGAGCAATAACCCGAAAACTCAGGCACATTTGGAAGTTATGGGACACATTACCAAAGAGTTTAGGAGTCAAATAAAATCTGAGCTGGATCTTAGGAAACACAATACTCTGAACTTAATGATAATGAAACTGCCACACAGCAAAACTTGCGGGATACAAGGTGTAGCTTTGTAAGTTTTGTAAGCATAGCTCCCCTCTGTCAGCATGCAAAGTTGTTACAACGTTATTGAACATAATTCCTACACTGCACATTACATCCCCACGACTTACTTATTGTTATAAGTGGAAGTTTTTAGCGCTTAATCTCCTTCGGCTGTTTCTTCCATCCCTCTCCCCTTTCCCTCCCAACGATCACTAGTTCATTCCTTGTATTTATGAATCTGTTCCCATATTTTGTTTGCTTATTTGTTCAGTTTTTTGGATTTCACATGTAAGTGAGATGATATTGTATTTGTCTTTCTTTGTCTGAATCATTTCACTTAGCATAAGCCCTCCAGGTCCAATCTTGGGAAAGACAGGATTTCGTTCTTTTCTTATGGATGAGTAATATTCCACCATTTGTATGTGTGTATACACACACACATACACACATACATACATACACACACACTCACACTGGGGTGGACTGTAATCTCATATGGCTTGTGTCCTTGCAAAAAGAGGAAGAGACACCCAGGAATGCACAGAAAAAAAGGCCATGTGAGGAACACACCCGAGGGGACCATCTGCAGCTCCAGGAGAAACCAAACCTTCCAGAGGAAACAGATAATCACAGTGGGTGACTTTTAACACATGTGTCTCAGTAACTGTGTTGGAACAAGCGGACAAACACAGAAGGATAGAGAAGTTCTGGACAACATGATGAAGGAGTTCATCCACCTACAACTTTCGGTCCCCAGAACTCTGGGTTGGGGGGGCTCTCTGTTGGTTAAGTCTTGCACCTGTGGTATAGCAACTCAACTGCACTAATACAGAATATCCCCTTTAACTAAAGGATTCCATTTATGTAAGTGTCAAGGGCAGGTAGAATGAAATTATATTGCTGAGGAATATACATGAAGATGTTAAGACTATAAAGAAAAGCAAGAAAATGATTTTCATGAGAAGACTAGACAGTGGTTGTCAGTAGAAGGAGGGAGCCAGATACCACAAGGGAAGGTTCTAGCACCTTCTGGGGCTCAGCTCTGATCACCTTCCCGCCCCGGACAGTGGCTATACAGTTTTCTCTGTGTAATTTCTTATACCGTGTTTTAGGTAGCAGACCATGCGAAAGATAAATCGTATGGTTAAAAGAGTAATGTTGAGCAGACCGCTTAGGTGGTGTGTGTGCTGAGGGAGCGTGCGGGGAGATGGGGAAAGTGGGTGGGGCCCCCGGAGTGTGGGGAGTGTTCTTGTTCTTACACTGGTTGCTGGTGGGCACCAGAGCACTCATTCCAGCCCTGTTCTTTGTAACCTGTGTATAGTTTTGAGTCATCTTGTATCTACTCGATATCTTAGAAAAGCAATTGTTTTTTTAAAAAGGTAAAAATCCCCCCAAAAACGGTATCTAGCAGCTTCAGAAATTCAGCTTGCAAAGGTGTCTTACTAACAGGGCTGTTAGAAAAAATATAGGCTACCCAGTTAAATTTGGAATTCTGATCAACAATGAAACATTTTTAGCGTAGATTGCCCTAAATATTGCACAGGATAAGCTCATACTAAAATACTCTTCACTCTCTGTGGGCAAATTCAGGTTTAATGAGGTATCCTCTCTTTTTATTCATAGGATCTGGCGGCCCTATTAACATCAGAGCCTGATCGATTCCCCGGGAACACCCCTCCTACAACTTCATTTCAATGGAAAGCCTCAGTAGCCAGCCCAAGATTTATACCCGTGTTTCATGTCATTGATTCTTCTTTCTCTTAGCAAAGGGCTGTTACACAATTTCTTCATTCCTTGGGCATCTCCACCTGAATGTGGCCAAGAACAAGGTAATTATCTTGTCTCTTCAACAAGATAATGATTCACCCCCGAACTTCCCTATTTATGTTAAGGATGCTGTCTTAGATTCTTTGTCGCAAGTGGCAGAAACACAATGGGGCCAGACGTAGTCCAGTGACAGTTTACGGCCTCATGGGGTTGACCCCCTTGAAGGGCAAGGAGGCTGGGGGGGGCCACAGGCCGAGGAGACCCAGGGCTGGGACCGCCTCGGTACACCTTCTCACCCCTGCTCTCTCTGCAGGTGACCTCATTCCCACTCGGCTCTCAGGCTCCTCCCTGGACAGCCCAGGTTTAATTCGGGCTGTGTCACTTTGGAGCTGGTGGCGTTAGTGACCTTGTCCTTCTCTGCAAACTCTGCTCTGAGCAGGATTCCGAGAAGCAGAGCCTGGGATGGGGTTTGGACGCATGTGATTCACGGAGGGGATACCGTTGGGAGAAAGGGAGGGAGGGAAGCCAAAAGAGGCTCTGGGACAGACTGTATTCTTGGATAGTGCAATGATCGTCTGATCCCACAGGGAGCTCTGGAAAGTGGTCTGCAGTTGAGCATTGGTCGCAACGGGCCTTTCTCCTCCTGCACAAGTCGGCAGTCCCCTCACGCTGGGAGGCAGAGGCAGGTGGGCACAACCCGTGGCTCCTATCGGGTGGAGGGCAGTTGAAGAGAAGGGCCCGGCCCTGGATCATTCTCAGCTGTGGGAAAGGAACAGCGGGAAAGGAAGCTTCCACCACACAAGGGAGAGCATCTTGCTGTCAGTGGGAACAAACTCACGTCTGTGTCCTGCCTCCGTGATGGTTGCGTGGGCAGTGCCCATATTGTTATCTGGCAGCCCTAGGCATGCCGCAGATGTCACAGGATTATAATTGTTTTCATTTTTACTAGTGGCTCTTGAGAGGTATTAGTTTTAGGGGGAAAAATAGAAACATAGCTCCCCAGATTCCAGGATTTTCCCAGGAGTCCAGAATCCAAACTCTGAAGACGACATTGTTTCTATCTTCTTTGTCCATCAGCTCCTAGGGCTGGATCTGGAATTTTCAGCCTCGCAGCCCCGTGATGTGTCTCGGCCATCACTACTGAAACCATCTGCGGCATTTTCTTTCAGCAATACATCCTCGGCCATGGGATGTTTTCATCCTTTCTGTCTGTCTGTCTGTCCTTCCTCTTTCTCTTTCTGTCTCTGTCTCTCTGTTCTTTTCTATCATAGGTAGGCCTTGATGTCTGCTCTAAATGTTTGCTGTTACTCAAATAATTATGCGCCTATTTAAGCAAAATCCAATAGGAGGAAGCGTGTAGGCAATCCCAAATAGCTGTCCTCCTCACCCCTCCCTCCCAGCGTGCCAGTCCCATCCCCGGAGCGGAATGCTTCCAGTCCCTATAGATGTTGCTCTGCTGTTTTGTTTTTCTTTATCTCCTCCATATGTTTATAACCATGGTCATCATTTATTAATTTTAAGCCCAATCATTTTCTTTCTGGTGTGATGAATGAGCTCCTACAAGCAGCCCCTCCCCTTTATTTATCATATCCCCATGCCAACACGTGACCCCGTGCCTGGCTCATCCACGCCGACATCATGTCCCTGTCTCGGGCTCATTCCCACGCCGACACTGTGTCCCCGTGCCTGGGTAGGTAGGAAGCCCTGTTTACATCTGTGCATTTGCTACTTTTGCAGACCCGCATACTGTGTTTTCATTCCATTTCCTGCTTTATTAATCCTTTTAACTGGAGATGCGAGCTTCATTTTTTTCCCTCACATGCGTTGAATTCTATCCCCAGGTCTTTATATGCCATGAAAGGTCATTATTCTTCCCTGCCACCTGGTGCTTGGACCGATGCTACAGTTCTACATCGGAAATGTGGCCGCCTGCCCTCCAGCACCCCTGCACTGGAGGTGGGAAGCCTGTGCTTTCTGATTTCTGTTCTGGGTCATGTGTCCCGTGTTTAACCTCGTGCTAGACTTCGCGGGCACAGGTGTGCTATGGAGTGCGGCGGGCGCTTGGTCACTGAAGACGCCCTTCCCCTGTTGGACACACACTGCGATGGGGACCCCTTGTAAGCCACTCACACGGGGGTTTCTCTCTGACGCTCCTCTGTGCCATGAAATTCTTGGCTGTTTCTTCCCGCGTCCTCCAAGCAGGCGTTGTATGTCACTGTGAGTCCCTTTGTAGTGAACGCCTCTACCACGTCAGGTAGGCTGTCCTCAGTGAGGGCTCCAAGGGCACATGTTAGGCTTCCTTAAATCACTGGACTCTTGGTTTTTGCTCAAAAAACTATGGTTGATGATCCAAGGTCCTATCAATTTTTGGCACAATTTCTGACCTTCCAGATATCCAACAAGGTCAATATGTATGACAACCTTTTCGCTGTTGATTTTTAAACAGATTTTCAACTCAGAAGCAAAGGTCATTTTTGTTGTTGTTTTTGTAAGTTAGGGTTTAAAGTATGGAACGAGAAGACAGTACTGTCTGTTCCCACTCATTGGCTGGCGGTCTCTGCATGGCTTTCTCTTCTAGCGACAGTCCCAACATACACAAATGGATTTTGCAAGTGGGATTTTGTGCAATACTGTATCAAATGTATTTTAATTGTCATTCTAGACGTATTACATCAAGTATGTTGCTTTCATCTGTAGATCTTGTAATTCCATCAAAAAAGCAATCAAGTTGTCTGTGGAATGATTTGTTCCTCAAAAACACCTGCTTGATTATGGCTCCTGGCTCCATTATCCCAGGGATGTTTTCCGATCACCACCTCTCCTCCCTCTATTATTTACTGGAGATTCAAGATGTGCGCAGATAATTCAAATTTACCGTGTTTCGCTGATTATTTTATAACGCCATTAAGTAGAACGATGGCACTGTATTTCACAAATGAAGAAGTTAAAACAAAGGAATGCATGGACTGAAGTGTAACGATCCAACCACGATTTTCCCTGGAAGTGGAAATCGGCTTTGGTCAGAGACAGCTTTGCCTGTCATTTCCTTCGAGGCTCGACCCCCACCCCCCAAGCCCTTCTGAAACGGTCAAGCTGTAAGTGACCACCTTAGCTGTGCACACAAAACCAATCCTTGTAAGTTTCTCTCGATACCTCATTTCATTTGCTGCTGCTTTTCTTTTGGCACTTTCTCCACCTGGCGCTATTTGGGGACACATCCAGATACTGTAACTGACGTGCTCCCTGAGCCGAAATATATCCATGAGCATGGGATATGTGTAGCCCTCGGTGCCAGCCGTAAAGAGCATCAGGGCGCTGTGCAAAGACAATGTTCCACGGGGTCAGCTTGGCGGCCCTCGCCCTGGGGCAGAGCCGTCCGAGCCGCGTACATCCACTCTGCCCTGACCGAAGATGAGGGAGCTGCTCAGAGCTAAGAAAAGAAAACTAGAGGAGACAAATAGGGGAAAGAGGTGGCCGGAAGAGTTTTGGCTTGAGAGGGAAACGGTAAGCTAGATGTGCACGTAGCCGTTGCCGTCAAGTGCGTGGACAGTGAGGAACAGAGGGTTGAGTTGCTCCAGTAAATGAAGTTTGAGGTACCACGTTTAGAGGCTAAAGATAAAATTTTAGAGCCATTCTTGAAAACCATTGGCACACTTGCTGTATGACGTTGTGTTTTGTTGGAAGATCCAGGAGAGTGAGGTGGTCCCTGGAGACTCTGCAGGGATTCCTAAGAACCTTGGGGCCGGGGGGACGTTGCCTTCATCCACCGGCAAGGCAGCTTCTTGTCCTTGGGCACCAGAACCAGCGAGAGGGAAGGACATCAGCTTTGCTCTGGGCTCAGGTCTCCCACAGCATCAACTTCTGAAGACAGGGCAGAGTGTACTCAGGACCTGGTGTCCGTTGACAAGCCGAAGTGAGTCAGGGTCCTTGGTCATGTTGCTTTTACATTTGGAGACCATGTTTGCAAGTCAAACATTGCAGGAAATCCCCGAGGAGGTTGGTAACTAGAGTTTATACGTATATATTTGGTCTCATTTGCTTTCTGTCTTATAGAAGGACGCACGTCATGGATCTCATCTCCACATGGGTCACCGAGCGCACGTGCGACTCATGAGTTGAAGGCAGAGAACAAGTTGCTGAAGCACTAGATTGGTGAGATACCATGAAGAAATACCTTCTGCATGGGTGCCAGTGAGGTTGTGTCCAAAACTCTGCCGTTTGTTGGGTTTTCATGGCGCACTAATGGCAACCAGTGGGCCACATAAACACTTCATATATTTGTGATACAAACGCTCTGGACCAGATATGCTCCATTTACTGTGGGGCCACATGTGTCCAGTTGTGCGCACCCCGCAGCCTGGGCTTTACACGTAATCTAAGCTGTGTGCTTTTTAGTGTGTATAAAGTGTAATATATTTATTCTCAAAAACAAGTAGGACTTGCTCCTCTAACCACAGCTGAGCCAACGACAAGTTAAAGATTGTGAAACTGGGTGTTCCAGATTCACCCTTTCCCATCCACAGGAATGCTAGCCCAGTGGGCATGGAGGCCGTCTTCCGGGGGGAGCAGGACATCGGGCTGAGCTCGGAGGCCTTCTCCATCGTGCGGAGGCCGCTCTCAGCTTGTAAATGGGGTCTCCCGCTCTTAGGACGAAACAGTGTTTGTCACCCGCGGCAGAACTCCCGGTGACTAATGCCCCTGAGAATGGGTCGGCCAGTTTGTTTTGTTCTGTCTGCCCTCTGGGCATCACAGATTGTATTGGATTGAGAAATCCTTGCAGAGGGATAGGAAATGCGGCCTTGTTGTTGCCCTAACTCCAGTCTATGGAAACCCTTCTCTGTGTCCTTCCCTCACCCCACTCCGTCATGAGTAACACGATTAAGTGAAAACAGCATGACTCTGAAGTGAAGTAGATCTGAGCTTTCCTCCTAGTTTTGCCTCTGTGTGATGTCGGGCTCCTCTCCATCTGTGTGAGTCCTCAGCTTCCTGCTGTGGAAAATGGCAGCCGTGAGAAGGACCTTGCAGGACCATTAAACACCCTATCCCCGATGTATAGGAAATAGTTGGCAAAGAGGCATCATTCCAGACACTGTAGTAATCCTTACTTCCTTTATCATAGCAGGCAAATAAATGAGAAAGATGTCGGGTTTCCGGATCTTTTCTGCTCTGCTTTGATCTTTAGCGTTAGACACAAATTACCCTGAACAGCAAAGAAATGGAAATAGGTTTGCAAAGCTGAACAAGGTTGTTCTTCTTGTAAGATCATCTCATCGGGAGGCCATGGATTCACTCTGATGACAAGCGACCTCTGATTTCCAGATCACTATGCTCTGCCTCATCTTTCTATCAGGATTTCAGTTTTTTGGCCAAGGTCAAGCATGAAAGGGGGAAAATATTACTTTAGTAGAAGGTGATGGAGGAACATTTAAGTAACTACATTTTGATTTTTTTAAAGAAAAGTAGAAGTTGTTCCAAGGAAATACAGGGTGACGGGGAACTCCGGAGCACAGGCATACTGTGGATGTTAGGCTATTTGAGGTCACGGATCAGGGTCTAACGCTTCACCTGATAAATTTCTCTTCCATTTCATTAGTGCCAAGGATGAGAATAACTCAATTTGGAGATCTTATTATGAGATTTTACGGGTCACACTGGGTAGTTTCCGTCTATACAGATGCATCTGTAAGAAACAGAAAGGCATCCATGCTTTCTTGAGCTCATGCACTTTTACCGTTGGGTGTGGGGGATTCGAGCAACCGCCTGAAGGCTGCCCAGCTCGAACGCGTGGGACTCAAGATTGAGAAGTGGGAAGTTTCCTGTCCACGCAGACCTCTCTCCTCCACGAGCAGCTGCTTCCCCGCACCGCGTGTGCCCCCCACCCCCATGTCCTTGCTTTGACCCAGCCTGGCCAGGAACTGATGATCTTGGTGCCGGCTCATCGTCGGTTCATGTGATTCTTAGTAGTTATGTCCTATGAAGTTGCCACAAACACGGAACTGGCCTACACAGACGTTTCTTCACTCTAGGGAAGGACAGGGTTAGGTTCCTGTGAACCCTCGCTTGTCACACTTTCATCAGCTGATCACAACCTTGTTTCATGTGTATTTCTGCTTAAAGACACCTTATTTGATGTGTATGGTTGATTCACTAACATTGGGGGCCTGGCCTTCAGCTCTACAACGCGTGCCTGGAAAGAAGCTGATCTGACGTGGGTTTTCTCCGGAAGGTGCGTCCCAGACTCGCTGGGCTGAGAAACACCAGGCATTACTTCAGCACGATGTGTGGGAGACATTTTAAACAGTGGGGTCACTAACAAAACGCACAAGAAGGCATAACACACGGCACTTAATAGACCGCAAAAAGCACTTACTTACAGGAAGACAGATGAAACAAGAAGGCGAGGGTGGCTGTGTTGGAACTTGTGTGGGTCAGGACACTCAGGGATCCGTCCTGGGCACGTCTGTGCACAAATGTGAAAGCCCCTGGTGACTGGTTTTGGGGTTATGTGTAAATTTCGGCAAGTAGACGGGTACCTACAGAATCGTGAGTAACCAGGATCAACTGTCCGTGACTTTGTGGGTTTAGCCGCCCTCGGCCTCTGTGATTTGACCCCAGGCTGGGGGTAGAAAGAGTCTGGTTTCCTCTGTTGGGATCAGGCAGGGCCCTGTTCCAATGTCCTGGACGGGTCACACACCTGGACGGGGGACTTTCCATCCTTCTCCCAGAGCAGCTCTGTTAGAGCTGTTTTTCAAGGGGAGCGTGCTGGGAGGAGGCGAGGAATGGTGCTCTTGGAAAGGGGTGCCTGTGGGGTTCTTCACCTCCGTTGTATCATTATAAGGAGGCACTTATCATCCCTAAATTCCGTGAGTGTTACAGGCCAGACGTGCAAGGCTGTATTTCTGTAACTGACCGTACTTTCTCACCCCTTGTCCCATCTGTTGCCATGGGATCCCACAGAAAGGAGGGACTGGCCCTACTTCGTGGGGGTACAGAGGCTTCCTTAGCTCCCATCCAATGGGCTGCACTCCCATCCTCTTTGCTGCACGTCCCACGTTCCTAAGACAATGATGCTGGTACCTCCCGGGATTCCTGAGATGATCAACCCAGAGCCCTGTGCCTTCCAAGCTCTACCAAAACAAGACATGGCCGTTGGGATGTGGCCACATCTCAGAGCTCAGGTCTGCCTGTAACCATGGCCGGATGAACAAGGTACTGAGGATGCTTCCTCCCGGAGACCCTAGGAGGCGGCTTTCATGGACAGGAGAACATCCAGGCCAGACCATGTCTGTCCCTGTCCTCCTTCCCTGGAGTGTGACTGATGTCCTCCAGGGTACACCCTGAACCCAGAGGGTGGGGTGATGCATGAGTCACTTCTTAATCACAAACACAAGCAGAGAGCGGGAGGGCGAAGGGTAAGGAGCTACCCCATCTTTCATGGACGCCTTTTTCTTCCTTCAGGAATAAAGAGGCTTTTGAATTCTCTTTCTTTGCAGACTGTGAAGGTAGCAGTGGCATGAAGGGTCTTTTCAGGGACTCCTACCCCCCACCAAGTCCTCTCTTCTGACTTACGCACACAGGCACAGACATAAACACACACAGATGACGGAAGTCCACGGCTGTGGCAGTAGGCCAGCCCATGGGTGGTCTGAGGCAGGGACCCTGAGGGCCCCACCTGCTCACTGAGGTGCTGACGTGGTGGCAGCTGGCAGGAGAATTCGTCCCCGTGCTGAGCGCCCCCCAGATGGAGTCCTAAGTGGGCGGCACGATACGTTGGGCTGCACATAATTCAGCACGATTCGGTCAATGTTATTTATTTGAGTCGAATAGTGGTCTCACCAAAACCTCAGCTCGGGTGACGAAGGGAATCAGACATCAGTTCAGATAGTTGTCCGAACTCTGGAAAGTGGCACAAACTGTCACTCCACTGTGATGATTGGGGCAGTCTTCTAACTCATGGGAGACGTCATGTGCTCAGATTATGTTTGGTGGATGTTTGTCCAAATACCGAATAGACCAACATATCATGAGTGGCAGGGAGGGCCCATTTTCTCTGAGGTAGAGCTATGAATTTCCTTCTTCCAGGCCTAGGCAACCCTGTCACCGCACTGCAGGGGACAGGGGTTTCCTTGTCTCCCCATAGACGGCCGCCATCTTTGCCTCTTTTGGGAAACCAGTCAGGCACCAGCATTTTCCAGAGACTCCTGCTTCTCCCTCAGCTCCTGCCAATCTCGGAACAAAGTGGCTTAGCCTCTACATTTTAAATTTTCCTTCCTAAATCACTATGTACCTGAATTAAGAGGGAAAAATTTTTTTTCTTCTAAAATGCAAAGTTCATATTGGGTTCCAAAAATCCCACTGGGCAACCGTCCAGGCTGGTAGCCCATGCCCTGCAGCACATTATCGGGAATGAGGATGGTCTGCACAGCTGGTTATGGAAGCCCCCTGTGGCTCTCTAAGCACTGTCCTGTCCCCCTTGTTTAGGAGGTCCAGTGGGCAAGCAAGTTCCAGTCCCCTGGGATGGAGACAAATGTGGGTGTGATTACCATCATCCTCTCACTGGCTCCGTGGAGAGATGACATATTTGGGTCATCCTGTGACTGAGATACGTATGGGGCCCAACCCTGGGTAGAGTCAGAGAAGAGGCTGGATGAGAGGACAGCAGGTGCTGTGAGAGCCGATGACAGATTTCCTCCCCTTGAGACACAGCACGGTCCCCAAGCATCCTGTGTCCTTCGCTTGCATGTCCTCGTGTTCTCTCTTCCTCTCTGGAGTCCCCGGAAAACCACGGTCCGGTAAGTAAGAGGTTAATGGGGATTCGGGGGAGGACTGCCTTCTTCTCACTGGTCTCTGAGAGCAGTAGAGAGAGAGTCGTCCTAAGACGTCCTACGTCAAATGAAGATAAGGCTGGAAATATACAGAGAATCAGGGGACACTGATCAGGGGACACTCAGGGAGATGGGAATGTGGCATTGCCTCATTGAAATGCCGACTCCGCTCCCACCCCCCCTGCCTTTCCCCATCCTGCTCTGGGGACTGTCCAGGGCTCAGACGGAGGGGAAACAGCCTTGAGGCCCCTGGTGCTTGGCAAGGAAGGGAGGCATGGAGAGCAGCAGGAAGGACTGAGAGCAGAGAGCCATCTTGCCATCAGTTTTATAGCGGAATTGCCCTGCTCTCACGGACAGACCTGTGCTAGCTCCCGGCATTTGTTCCTTGCACTTTTGTAGCAGAGGAAAGACAGAGACTAATTGTGTGGTGAAACTCTTCAACAGTTTGCTGAAGTTTGCATTCCTGACATTAATCTTTCCCCAAGTGCCCTATCATTAACTTGAGAAATCAGCCGGGCAAAACCTTAGAGAAGGTTCATGCAAATGGAAACACATAAATAGTGTGCGGGATGAGATGGGGCAGGGCTGTCTGGCTGCCTGAGGATCCAGCAGATGATACATCGAGCTTTTCTCCAGAACGCTCCATCCGTGGAACCTGTCATTTATCCATCACCTGGACTATTGTGTCGGAATCGTTTATTTTGGGCCTGGGCCTGGTAAGAGCATGAAAAGCATTTCCAATGTCAAGTCCCCCCCCCTCAAATTATGCAAATAAAAAAATCACTTTTCTCCCTTGTTCTCCAAAAGAAAATCTCATTTCCCCTCTCCATTTGTGGAGCCAACCAGCTGCCTTTACCTAAATTGTCTTCGATGTGAAAAGAGAATAAGTAAAATGCGTTTACTTGGAGATTTTCCCCTACGATAAATGTTCTGTGATGCCACATTTGATTAGTCTATCGTATGTAGAATTGGCTGGAGCGCTCTATTGATGTATTAATTTTGGAAGTTTTGGATCTGCTTTTCCCGATAAGACTCTTCCACACATGAATTTGCTCTTATGTAAATAGAACTCTCTGTGCTTGCAAAATCGTGGTAACGAGCCAAATGGAAAAAGAGAAGTTCCTACCGAGGAGAAAACGGTCCTCAAGTGGGGGTCGGTGGGTATGGATTTCACCCCTGCAGAGAACCCCGGGGGGCTCTGTACGGGCCACTCGCCTTGTGTGTTTGATTGATTTCTGTCTTTTGTTGCAGAATTTGACATTAAATGGCTGGTAGTTTGAAGATGAGAAGTGAAGAATGCACCAAAGTCTCGCCAACTACTTCTGAACTCTGTTTGTGGTGTTTGTGCGGAGCCGAACCCCAGCACGCAGCACCCTCTCACGGACCCGCCACCTGGTGTGGGCAAAGCCGAGGAGACATAATTTGAATAAAACCAGGCTAAACGAACAGATACAATTAAAGATTTTTGAAAAGAGACATTGAGGGATATGCTTGGTCTGTTTTAGCTAAATACGTAAATCACATCAAACCTGTAATGTTTGTGGTTGGAAACCAAAACCGAAGTTAAGAATTGAAGATGAAAGGTGACTCGGCAGTGACTGCATTTTGTCCTCGGTAAATGGGAAGTGATTCCATGATCACAGAAGTTCAAACTTAGCAGAGGCTTGGATTTAAGGAGAAAGATACACAAGTTTATTTTCAATTACCCATTCGATTAATGAGAGCCTTTAGGCTACGCATCTCACTATTGAATGAGGCACATGGTCAAGAAGCTTATAATTTCGACAGCCCCAGACAAATACTTGGATCAGAGATAGAGTAATTACATGTAACCAGGTCACAGGCAGACTCTGCAGAGCGAACCTTCTTCTCCCTGGTCTGCTAATGTCTCTAGCTGGGAAGGACGAAAGAAAAATTAGACAGCATCGTTCTGGATTTGTTCGGACTTTGATTACTAACTAAATTAATAATGTATTTTTATAGACTAGATGTTCAGCTTAAGTTAAAGTCTTTTGAGCTTGTGTGCAAGGTAAACATGTCTGAATTTTCACATTTTTAAAAATAACATCATGGAGTCAGATTGGCCTAAAATTTGGTGGAAATTTACCCACACAGATCATTTTCTTAAACTAAAAGTAATGATACTTACAAATCACTTATTAAATGCTAGGCACTGGGGCAGCTGAGTGGTTCAGTTGGTTAAGTGTTGGCCTTCGGCTCAGGTCATGATCTTGGGGTCCTGGGATCGAGTCCTGCATTGGGCTCCTTGCTCAGTGGGGAGCCTGCTTCTCCCTCTGCCTCTGCTCTTTCCCCAACTCACCCTCTCCTCTCTCTGTCTTTCAAATAAATGAATAAAAGATTAAAAAAATTAATGCCAGGCACTGTTCTAAGACACACACACACACACAGACACCCCCCCCCCCACTTCTTTTATTTCTCTAAAGCAAGGGTATGAAGGACAAACAGACGTCATCTGCATAAACAAACGAAGGCCTGCAGAACCTGTCACCTGAAAAGATGCGGCTCTGGCATAATGATTCTTTTGAGCTGAAGCATTTGAAAAACAGAAGGTGTGGGAAGGATGCTTGTCCCTCCCCTTTATTCCAAAAAGCAAGAGCTAACCCCCATCTCTGAAAGTTCCCTCCCTGGATGGGGAGGGAAAAAACCCTTCTCCTCACCAGGGACAGGAGAGAAGGTGGAGGAAAATCAGTACAAACAGACCTTGTTAAAATAACTTTTGTCTCCCTTATTGTCTCGTTACTTTCCCTCAACTGCCTTTGTTCAACCCAGTAGGTGGCTTTGCCACTTCTTTGGGTCGTCATTTTTCTCTATGGCTCCCACGGACACGTACACATCCGTGTGCGCCTCCCCTCTTCACCCGTCTCAGGTCAACTAAATGCTCAGGTGTAGACAGTGCCCTGCAATGGCAGAGAGGAAGTCCTGCCTCCACGATACCAGCAAATGGGATGGTGCAACCCCGTGGAAGTGATAACGGAATACTTCTTTAGGCAAAGGACTCAAGATGATGGTGATCCACCCCACGGGGGGTGCCACGTTTACCAAATGCCACAGATCCGGGGGACAGAAAAATGGCCAAGACCCCCATGGCCCCACAGTGTGTCTTCTAGAGGGAGATGGGTCCCACCCAGACACAGACAGGCACGGAGCAGCGGAGGCACCCAGGCGGGTGGATGGAGCAAACTGTTCTGTCTGGGGTCTTCCCAGGACATTCGACACATGAGACTCTTGGGTTGCCTGTTCCTGCAAAGTGCCCTGGGCAGGTTGAAGTCATGCCTGAAGGTGGCCCAAATTCTGAATGGACTGGAGGCAGTGCAGTGGTTCCAGCTGTGTTCTGTTTCCAAGCAGAGCAATAATCTTGATTACAGTTTCCGTAGCAAATAAGACAGCATGTTGATGTCTTTACCTCTAACGCGAAGATCTTAGTACCAGAAGGAAGGGATGGAGATGGTGCCCTTCGGCTAAAAGCAGAGGACATTACGGGTCTCTGGGATGGACTGAAACTTGCTTGTATTCTGTTCGTGAGAAAATCCGTCAGCAGCCACCCCTGACATGGACTCAGTTTCCAGAGTAAGAGGAGTATGATGGGCAACAGGAAGAGGAACACTTTTGAGAATTGGATAAGCGAGTGGTTTTAGCAGCTGCTTTAAATAATTCTGCACATTTTTCAGGGGCGGGGTTTGCGAAGAACTTCATGACAGCAGTGTTGGGTAGTAAGATCTCACAGACACTGTTGTCCAATAATCCATGTGTGCGTGTGCGGGCACGCCTGTGTATGCTTGCGTGTGCCTGTGCGTGACTTAACTGTCTCAAATAACAACACGGCATGTCGACATCCCAACAAAATTCACCCAAGACCTCCACCTCCCTGGGTAAGTTCAAGTTCACTTTCACATACACTCTTGTGTCTAAGGTCATGTACATTCCTCAGTTGTTAACGCACACTGGCCCCATGAAAGGGAAGGTCGAACTCTTCCTGAAGCACACTTCTACATTTTCACATTTTAATAGAATTTCAAGTCTTTGTAGGTCACTGGCAGTCTGTTCTAACTTTTAAAAGGTGAGTCCTTTGAACATGTTATTCAAGTCATGAATTCCTGAAGACTCGCTGAATGGGTTGCTCCTGGCTGTCATCTCGGGCCGCGCCATGCATCTTAATTTTGCCTAAAGAATGTGCCTAAGGGAAACATTAAGCTGTTGACAGTATGAAACCTTTATCAGATGACTGAGCACAGGCTTCATAAAAGATACATAGTAATCATTAGAAAGGTCAAAAGTTCCAACTGGAATATATAGATAATCTCCGTGGAATGAGAGACGAACCATGAGCTCTTCAAGCTCACAGCCCTGGAAGGCCTGAGTCCCTGGACTGCTCTTAGGTCTCTAAGACAGTTCTCTGTCTGCCCTGGGGACATCTGCCGAAAGCCCCAGTGTGATGCATCCTCCTTCCTACCCCGGGACAAGAGTAAGAGAGAGTGGCTGAGTCACTCAGCACCCAGTGGCTGCAAGGGGTCCTCTTCCCAGAATCCTAGAGTCCTGGCACAGAGAGGGACACAGCAACTGGGGAACTGATCAGCATGCATGAAGGACACCATTTCTTGCCTCCTCTAAAGAAGATCGTTGTGGTGTGCTTCCATCATACTCTTTGAAAGGAGATCTGAGGCTTGAAGACACTTGATCCACACACAAGTACAAAAACCTTTCTGGAGCAAGAGTTGGTGAGGACATGAAGAAATTGGAACTCTCATCCATTGTTGGTGGGAATGCAAAATGCTGCAATCATTTTAGAAAACACTTTGATCCTTTCTCCCATTAGGAGTGAGTTGGACGGTTAGGTAGTCAGGCCAGGGTCCCCAAGAAGAAACTATGGAGTCAAGACAGCTAGGATCAAACACCGACACTGTGTTTTGCAGCTTGGCCAGGACCACACGGACGTTCTGAACAACATCTGCAAAACATCCTAAATAAGACAACGAGCCACCAAAGCGTGTGTCAACATCACGGGCAAAGTCTGGTTAAGACCTAAGCCCCCAGATGTCAGCAAAGAGAGACCATCAGCATGTGGATATTAACCCAACAGGTACACAGACACGTGACCCAAGCCCCGATTGACATCCCTCAGCACTCCCTGATTGCCTAAGAAAGTTCCACCGAAGAGCTCATAAAACCCCCTGAACTTAGAAACTCTGGGGGCAACCCCCTCGGGTCCCCCTGCGTCTCCGGGAGCTTTGTCCTCCTGCTCAGTCAGCTGTGCTCACCACCCACTACTCTTCCTCTCGTCCAGCTCTTCCTTCTTCGAAGCAGCGTGACCCGGAACCGGGGCACTACAAGGCCACCAATCCTGTGACACTCTGAATCTTAAGCATTGATTTACTGAATGACCCCTCCTCTAGCGCAAGGAGTCCATCCAAAAAAACTGAGACCCTACATCTACAGGAAAACTTGTCCACAAATGTTCTTATCGGCATTTTTCATAATCTACAAATTGGAAATAACCCAAATGTTCATCAACAGATGGATGGATGAACAAAATGTGGAATATTTGCACTGCAGAATGCTTGATATTTTACGGAGAAGAACCAAGGGCTTATACACTACAGTACGGATGACCCTGGCGGGCACTGCACTACATGAAGGAAAGGATAAGAATAGGCCACGGACTGTGGGATGTCTTTACGCGAAATGTCCACGGCAGGCGAGTCCAGAACCACAGAGAGGAGACGAGTGGCGGCCGAAGCTTTGGGGGTGGGGGAGAGAAAGGGGGGAGGCTTCCAAGAGAAAAACTAATTCACCTGGACGTGCTTTTCTGGGTGGCACCAAAGACACAGTGGCCATGCTTTCATGACTGGGAGGAGATGAGAAACCACTGAAGTGTACACTTTAAAAGAGTGAATTTTGTGGTTTGTGGATTATATTTCAATAAAGCTATTACAAAAAAAAAATCTTTTTTAGGCACTGTAGATAGTCCGAGCCCAGGTCCCTGGAATTCCTGTAGATGGTCAAGATTTGGCTTGTTACTTCAAGACATCGTACAGCCCGAAGACGAAATAAACCATTTTTTAAAGATAAACAAAGACAACAAAGCAATAAGAAGTTATTTTTCTCACATGTGTTCTATTTTCATGTTTTCAAACATCTGAAGGGAATCATCCATAAAATGAATCAGAATGATAATAGATATGTTTTTGCAATGCTTTTCACAGATGGTCTTACTCAAACACATTCCGGGTGATGATAAATACAGAAGCTTCTAGCATTCTGTACTTTGAGACCGGGTGGGAGATTAGACCACGGAGAGAGTTCTTGGAGGGAGCATTTCTCACTTGTCTTTGTATTTTCCAGGGTGTGGAGTGTGTGTAAGTTGAAGGAAGGATGGAATGGTTTATTATTTTATAGTTGCTCCTCTAGGAGGGGACACCTTCAGCCAGTGATAAAATAAATACCCTTTTATCTCCGAGATAATACGGTTTCAAAGAAGAGCCCAGCCTGGAATGTAGTCGGCGCTGGATAAATGTTTTGTGAAAGAATGTAGGAAGCCATAAATGCACAAATGGGTAAATACGGAATATGGACTAGTGGGTATCCTCGTGGAGCCCCCACCGCATTTCCAAAGTTAGCTTCCTCCTCCACCTCCAATAAAATCTTTGGAATTTTGAAGTCTTTTCAAGAAATGAAATAATCCTAAAATATTTGTGGCCTGGTCTATGTGCAGAGTGTGTCCCAGAGGGTTCTCCTGTTTCCTAACTACACAATCAGCCATGTTAAGGACTTTGAACGTAATGACGTGACAACATACTATAGTCTTCCAAACCCAATGAGAACAACGTTTCCTGAAAAGTATCCCGAGAAGTAATTATTTTGGAGTGAAACTTCGTTGTCAGTTACATCACGTAACCACAAAATGCTTTGAAAGGAATTAAAGTAATGTTAAGACAATACCAGACTTTTCATCTTTGACTTTGTGTTCCCCCTCCTGAGCCCAGGAAAACCAAGATTGCCTGAACGTATGTACATTCAGTGTCCCCAGTAGAAAACAGTTTAGGAACATACTGTTTGGAAAGGGTGAAGGGAACCAAGGGCAATATTATTTCAGAATATCATCTCATGCTTTGTTGAGATTCCTTTGACACTTTGGGTCACCTGCCATTTTTGAAAATTTTTATTATTATTATTATTTTTTTAGCAAAATTCAGCAGTCTTCCCTCGTGCAATTAAATTGGCATAGTTTCTAGTTACTGGAATCTGATAATTTGTTGGTTGCAAAAACATCAAGTTCTTCACTGGACTTTCTCCAGAACACCATGGCTTCCGTCAACATCCACCTAGGAGGTCAGAGCTCACAACCCAGGAGGACAGAAACGGCAAGTCAAATCAATTGATTTTTACACATTTTGAGAATTCCTTACTGATTTATTTCCATGTAGTGGCCCACTCTTGAGATCAGGTAAGAGGTAAGTTCATCAGAATTCTCATGGGGACGTGATCCCATTAAAGACAACGCTATGAGAGCTCCAGGATGGCTCCGTCAGTGAGACGTCTGACTCTTGATTTCAGCTCGGATCATGATCTCAGGGTCGTAGGATCGAGCCCCACGCCGGGCTCCATGCTCAGCGGGGAGTCTGCTTGTCTCTCTCACTCTTCTCCTCCTCTTCCTTCTCTCTCTCTCTTTCTCTCTCATAAATAAAAAAATAAATAAAATCTTGAAAAAAAGGAGAAGAAAATGCTATGAAAGTATTAGTCACTATCACAGTGACTTGGCATGGAAAAATACGACGCAGTCGGCCAACTCTCTTCCTTGTAGAGTTTGAACAGTTATTCTAGTTTTTGCCAGACAATGGGGCACCTTCTTCCCATCCTTTGGCAGCTCTCATAACTTCTACAAAATGAAAGGCCTCCATGACATTGATTAGTGCCTACATCGCCCATGGACCCTGTTTCAGGGATACCCCTTCTGGCCAGACCCTCTGGATGAATTCTTGACCCCTTGACTTTACTGCCTCTACTTCTTCCCCCCGCATTTTCCTCTCATCAAAATCTTATTAGCCATCCCTTCACCCCAGATGTATTTATTCCGTCAAATGATCTATGAATAAAAGATAAAAGATTACAAGTACACAACCCTGCTCCCAATGCTTATCAACTGTGATCCGTATCAGACACGTGGTATGCACATTTACAACTTTGTTTTGCAGTGAATTTGGGTACATTAGGACCAGTGCAGATTGTGCATTCTTGGAATCCATGGACCACCCTGGCTGATTTTGCAAGGTGCTTCACACAGCAGCCTTGTGAGAAATGGTCATTGACTACGTGAGTGAGGGAGGGGGGCTGACAACATTGGCAGTCTCTCATCTAAGAGACACCTAATTGGTGAATGATTACATCATCGCAATAACACCTACCGTTCTTCCTCTGACCTGTGCTGCTGTTTTGGAGTGTAGGATCCTCTGGTCATGAAGTCATCAGATGTATGGATTTCCTCCCTTGAGGTGTATTTGCAAAGGACTTTGATCATCACACTCAAAGCAAAGTCGAGGACAGATCTGATGCTCCCATGTTTTGCAAAGAGACATGCTTCACAGGCACCCTTGGGTCACAACACAGCCATTCGTTGAGCAAAACTGTGTTTAAAATATTACTTCGGAATGCTTATGAGTAACCCAAGGTAAGTGCATTCACCTTGGAGTGACAATAAATTTGATTTTGTAAGTGAAGTCGTGCTTTTGGGCTCTCTTACAGAGCAGTATGTTAGAGTAGCGGAGCCGTGGGATTTCAGGAAGAGCCATAAGCATAGGCAGCCAGGTAGCCTGTTTTCAAACAGCTCCAACACAGACCACTCGGGTACAAAGGGTCACACACAGTCCAAACAAATGCTTGACAGTAATAGGTACAAAGGGCCCCGTGTCCTTGGTGAATGATTAATCATAAGCTATCATAAACAAAAGTGTTCCATACATTTGATACACAGGTTTCTGGAAGACTACGGAAGAAAGTCACTTCTTTCAAAACTCAATGCTAGCCATCAGGTGTCTCCGTTCCATTTGGGGGCTTGCGTATTTTTGAGGGTTTTCACGAATGCTTTGAGTCGGGCTAGGGTGACTGTGTCTGCACCCTCAAGTTGGTGGGTAACAAAGATGCTTCCATAATTAAAATGTCCTCTCAGCATTTTTACATATTTCTTTCATCCTGTTGTCTACTCCGCAGGTGTTTTTATGCACATCCATTCTCAGAAGGTGCTAGAAGGGGATATCATCTTTTTTTCGGCAATATTTTTCCTGCGCTCCTGGGAATGAGGGAGCTATCAACCACAGCACCACTAAGACAGAAAGTCTGTAAGCCCGTTCCGCAAAAAGAAAAAGGAAACACCGCCACGTACTCCGAGTAGCCGAAGGATGAAAGAGGGACCATATATCCATTTATATGTAAAAGATGAACAATTGTTTTTTCACAGATGTACTGGGACTTGTAGAGCCAAACACTGGTGGGCCTCCCCAGTGGCCTGCTTGGAAGACCACACTAACATTTTCCAATTTCCCAGAAGTCTGCTGTAGCTCAGAACACGGCTAGGGTTTAACTTTTAGAAATTATATCGAGACTCACTTTGTTAAGTCACGTAAGCTAACGGGGTCAACCGTGGGATGGGCAGGGTTCTGAGCACTTTCCTTGGCCCAAAAGAGAGGGAACAAAGCCCATGATGTTGGCAAAGAAAGGACTGCGGAAGAAATGGTGAGCCAACTGGAAGCTGGGCAGGTCTCAGAGACTTATGGGAATCATCACGAAAATGCAAAAGAAATGGGCTCTGGTGATAATCCTGCTTTCGAGCGTGTGGTCACGAGCATCAGAGGAAATGCTCCAGAAATGGTTTCGGAGTCTTCTCGGCCTCTGGGGGAGGAGAGGGGAGGCGCTCTTCCATCTTTCTTCTACCTCCACTCTTCCCTTTTCCCCAGGACCTTGGCCCACACCTCACGTTTCTATGGACAGTGAAACCAAACAACGAAGACCACAAAACACATGAATTCCAGAACCTTTTGGTCATGAAGGGCAAAGTGTCTGGTTAAAGTGTGGAAAGGAAAGGGGAGGCAGAACATTGAACTCAGGTGTCTTCTAAAGACATTCTTTTATGTCCTAATAACTCTGTCTTTTTAAATTCTAGAACCTTTATTCTCTTCCTTCTCCTCTTAAGAAGACAGGTCAGAAGGATCCATGACTGGGTTACCACAGATTTATGTTTTCTCTACTTCATATCACGGCCCCTCCTACAGGAAAGAGCCCCGAGTGGGTGTGTCCCCCCAGGCACATCCCGGGAGGCCCCCCCTTCTGCACTAGCCTCCCCACATGTCCCCAGTCTCTGAGATCCCTACTGGTGAGGCCTCTTGGTTTCCTTCTGCCCTCTAGCCCTGGGTCATGGAGACCAAAGCCCATGGGTTCTGGAGGTATATTACACATTCTGTGACTTTATTACCATTTCTTGCCAAATTCTCTTTACAATATTCCTTCAAGAGGACCTCCAGTGCCTTGGAACTCTCCTGTTGGAGAGAAAGCTCCACCCTCAAAGGGATGAAAACAGGAAGGAGATCGTCCATGGAGCTTGTCCAGTGCAGGCCTGGCCACAGCAGGACTCCGGGATGGTTCCTCCTTCAGCAAGCTCTGGGGAGCACTGAGGGCTGGGCCTCGCTGATCGGAAGCTTGCCCCCTATAACTTCCCACCTGTTGACTCTTGGGCTGTCGCTGCAAGCCTGCAAGCCCAGCATGACCCTTGAACCCGGCGCTATGCCCACCTTTCCCCCAGTCCAACAGCCTTATTTTCAGTGGTCCTTCCTGAGATGTGATCTATTACGTCCCAGTTCTTTTCACCTGCCAGCCAGGTATTTCCAAGTGACTGTCTCGATGGCCACGTTAGTGTGTAGGCACGTCGGATCATCAAATTGTAAACCTTCAGTATGTACAATTTTCAAATTGTCCATAATACCTCAATAAGGCTGGGAAATAGTGACATGTCTCATACTGTGATATTGTTTTATCGTTGATTATTATATTTTTTGATCACTTCATGCTTCCCTTTCTTAAAGGTCCTGGAACCAAACTAGAAATTGCTTTCGTGGGTGTTGGTGATAGAAACAAATCTGTAACAAGTGGCAGACCACACAGAGTAGCCAGCACACTCCTGCGTGTCCGTCCTCTGAGCGAGCTCACGTTCCACCGGCAGTTTCCCAGTGCAACACGCCTTCAAGTCCTTCGTATGCAGGTTCAACACCCGTCCAAACTCACCTCACCTTACAGGGCGAGGATAAAGCCAGATTCAAAGCCAGACCGGCCAGAGCCCACACTCCCTTCTGCATCCCGTTCTGCCCTTCTGGCTCTCCTTTGTGTCCTGAGTACGGCCACAAGGCCCTTTGCGTGGTCTGTTCACACTTCGTGTGTCCTCCCTCCAGAACTTCAGCCTCGTGGCAGTATTTCCAGAGCTCCTCCTTTCTCTTCTACCCTTACCTTTGTTTATATGGTCATCTTTTACCACTATGTCAGTGAACAGCAAAGCGCCTGGGCCTGCAGATTGCCTCCGGGACTGACATCAGCCAGTCAAACCTCGTGTTGTCAAGCACGTTCCTGTTCCTTCCTGTCAGTCGGCTGGGCCTTTCCAGGGATCTCCTTACCTTTCCTCTGAAAGTTTCGAATTGCCTCGCTGGTGCCATGGTTGTATGCACGACTTCAGGAAGCTTTTGCTTCTTGTCGCTGTCCCCCAGCGTACCTATTCCTTCCTCTTTTTCCATTAATACTCAACGGCAAGGCTTTTCCCATTCAGGCTCGCAGGTCCTAGGGTCTCTGTCACAGCTGCTCAGATCTGGGTTGTCAAGCAAAGCAGCCAGAACCAACATGTAAGTGAACGGGCAAGCCGTGTTCTGATAAAACTTTATTCATAAAAGCGTGCGGTGTTCAGGATTTGCCTGGAGGCTATCTTCTGCCTCCCGCGGCCTTAGACTATAAAATTTCCTTTGGAAAATCGGAAAGCTTTTATCTAATATGAAATCGTTGTGGATTTATGATTAAGTTAACGCAGTAAAAACCAAACTCCTTTTCCACTAAAATTAGCTCCTTCCCCAGATTCCCCTATTTCTGGCAATGACAGCAGCACTTTCCAACTCGTACACATTTAACAACGTAGGGTTGAACATTTGAGCCCTCCTTTCTGCTCACGGCCTTACGTCCCACGTCTGTGTGTTTCCACTCCCCTAGCAGCGGGAGTTTATCGCTCCGCACCCATGTTTATATTCTTGGCTTTGAACTCACACATTTGCCTCCAGTTTTTCTCCCCACCTCATCCATAGCATGGCTTTTAGGTTCATTATTCCTAAAGTATTGCTTTTGGAAATTCTTTACTCTCCGATCTTGACAGTCTACCAAACTCTGACCTCCTTCTGCCTTTCTCCTCTCACTCTCTGCACCGGCACGCTGATAACGCTTCCTGTCGTCCTATGTTAACACTCAGTTCAGGTTTGACTGACATGTGAAGAGCTGTCTGTCTGTAAGGTCTCCAACTCTGGGGGCTTGGGGGTGAACATAGGCCCGTGAAGCCATTATCACCACCCGGGCCATAGGGATACATCACTCCCAAATGTCCCTTCTGTCCCCTTTATTCTTATTATTACTATTGTGTGTGTGTGTGTGTGTGTGTGTGTGTATGGTAAGAACACTTGATATAAGACGTGCCCTTGACATACCCTTGACTTGATAGAAGACGTGCCCTCTCTGCACATTCTAAGTCCAGAATATAGCATCGTCTGCTACAGGCAGTGTAACGTGCACCGGATCTCCATGACTTATTTATCTCGAAGAACTGGAACTTTGTACTTTCCTCCCCATTCCCCCTGCCCCTGGAGGCCACCATTCTGCTCTCCGTTCTTTGAGTTTGACCATTGTAGATTCTACCCATAAGGGAGATCATAGAGTCTCTCCGTCTGTGTCTGGCTGATTTCTCTTAGCCTACAGGTCCGTCTATGTCAAAGCCATATTGCCAAGGGCAGGATTTCCTTTCTCTCTAACAAACAGATGAACAGTATGCCATCCTACGTGTACGCCACATTTTTAAATCCATTCCTCCGTCGACAGACGTTTGGGATGTCTCCACATCGTGGCCGTGGGGATAAGACTCTAAGGAACAGGAGTGTGCAGACGGCTCCCCAGGGTCCCGGTTTCAAAATAAAAGTAAAAGGTAACGTACAGAATCAGAGAAAATATTTGCAAACCACACATCTGATGACGGTTGATATACACATTATAAAAGGACCTCATGTGACTTGGTAACTAAAGAACAAATATTGTTTTCCTCTGACTCAAGAATCTGCCTTGTGGGGTTCTCCTGCCTCTTCTATGGACCACACTATCTCCTCTGTCCAGAATACCATTTCATCTGCAAAACACCCACCCACATTGTCTCCATTTTCAAGAGCAGATCTCAATTCTTACCTTTTCCATGACGCTTTTTCTGTCTGCTCTGTCCCATCGTGATGCCTCCCTTCTCTGGTTTCTTGAGGAGGCTCTTTGCCGCCTAATCATATACCATTTTGCATCATTTTCTCCTGCTTCAGAAGCGTTTGCCTTATTTCACCGATTAGAGCAACTTTGTCAAGGTCCGCAGCATATCGGACCCTGCCAGGTGTGTTGTCACAGGAGTCACCCAACATGTTTGTTGGATATATCAGTGGATGGATGGACGGATGGATGGGGGGATGGATGGTTACTGATATTCTATCTTGCCTCTAATCTCCCACCTTATCTCTTGATCATTCATTGGATTTCAATGGGACATATCTTGAAAAAAAACATGTTCGTCAACAGAATGCTAAAATTCAAAGTACTTTATCATAGAGACACTGTAAAAACTGGGGGTTATAACAGGATCCCAGATTGCTGGATCCAGATTCCTGCTGTTCTGTAAGTGGTTTGAAGTCCAGGAGGATGAAATGGTCACACGTAACAAAACAGTGCTATGCCCGGCCCAGGATTAGAACAGAAATGAATTTGAGAGTTTTCCTCTCTGTTGGGAGGCTGGAGGGGGGTGAGGAGGGAGTCACAGTGCTTAGGATAAAACAGATTTTATTACAGAAAAATAAAATTGTAGGCAGTTCCATGGATTTACTAAAGGGGACTTTTGTGTAGCTGGAAAGATACTAGATGCTGATAAATTTTTTTTTTCCTCAAAATATACAATTTCCCTCAAAATTAATGGCTCTCATTTTCTTTCAGCCATAGGGATATACCATTGCTGGTGCTTTTCTGTGTATCAGCTTTAAACGACGTCTTTTTGTTCTGGGTCAGATGTGGAAAGATGTTCCTGAGACACAGAACGCATACCTGAACCCTTCTCTGTTCCTCACCGTCTGCGGACGGAGAATCATTTTTACATTTTTAATGTAAAATATTTTGAAAAAAAAATTAGAGTAATATTTCATGTCATGTGAAAAGGTACAGAATTGGAATTTCAGTGCCCATCAACCCAGCTTTATTAGAACACAGCCAGGATCGTGTGTACACGCTGCGGGGCCGGAGCAGAGGGGCCCGGGTCACAGAGGACCCTTTACAGAAGGGTTTGTGGACACCCCTGCCCCACCGCTGTGCAGCCGCAGGACCGGCCAGGAGGGAGACTTCCGTCATTACAGTGCGGATGGAAAGAAGCTGTGATGCGCATCACGTATCTATAAGGTAAGACGGAGAACTGAGACTAGAGACTAGAACTGAGACGGAGAACTAGACTAGAGGGAGCTGAGCAGCGTGCAGAGGGGCAGGTGGGAGCCCAGGGGCTGCCCCAGAGGCTGGGGGGATTTTGCGGGCCGGGTCAGCCCCTCTGCTGCCCCTCTGGTCCCCTCTGGTCATCATGGTCACCCTGGCGGCATCTCTGTTTGATCTCTGATGGGGAAGGATGTGGAAGCCGAGAAAGATGCAGCGGCCCGCCCCCGGGCTTCCAGCATGTGTGGAGAGCACTTCCTTTAACCCCGGAGGAAACTGCTGTTTGCACCCCCTTTCCAAAGAGAAGGAATGACCGGCATGGAAGAAGCTGCCACAGCTCCCCCCATGGCTGCCGGGGAAAGCCGGACACCCGCACTGGCTTTCTCCCACCGCATGGCGGGGAGGCGGGAACGGTCCCGGGGGAGACGGACAAGAGCGTTGGGGGACAGGGACCCCGTCTGCCTCTGCATGTTCCAATTCCCACGGGCTTCTTGACAATGTGTGGTATCTTGTTTCTCCCACGCTTGGAGCAGAGGCTTTCCGGTCCCCACACGGAATACCCACGCGGAAGCCGTGCAGACACTTTAATGCCTAGAACGCGAAGATCAGCTTTCAGCAAAATGAAATGCACCGCTGCAGCCAGCGGCTTGCACAGGCTCAAAATTACCCTCGACCATACGAAGGGAAGGCCAGGAAGGGTTGTCCCCCCTGGAGTGGAATAAGGTCTCCAGGATTCCTCGCCAGCCTCATGTCTGTGTGGGCCTGGGTTTACGCAGCCCAGTGAGTTAGCGGGGGAGACGTGAGTCTGCAGGAGATGCGGGTTCAGCTCGTGGGAAAATGCGGGCACGCGCTGGATTCAGTGTAATAAAGACGAGATGGACAAACGAGCATCAGACAGTGCGGTGGCAGTTTGGGGCTGAGTCCGAAGGCAACGTTTGTGTTTATTTCTTGTTCTTTACACGTGTGTGGTCCCGTTCTGGCGTGGGACTTGGGATTATGTCTGGTACAACCGGTTGTGGGACCCTGTGCATGAAGAGGGTCGGCTCAGAGAGACGGTCAGAGGACCACTGGGATGCCTAAGGTCTCGCACACGCCTCCCCGATGCAGAACCGGTCACGGGCACCCGTCTGTTTCCAGCCCAGCGGGGACCTCCTGAGAGGGTGGCTTCTAGTCCCTTCACTTAATTAAAAAAAAAAAATAACAGAACCCTCTCCCCACCACAAATTAGCCCTCTGCTCCTCCCCCTTCAGTTTCCTTCTCTCCTAAGTGACGGATCTGGTGTGCTGACCGCTGGTAAGACTCAGAGACGTCCCTGGAGTCCCACCTCCCTACAAACAATCAAACCCCCATCTCCAGGCATTTGCTGGGCTTCCTTCACGAGTCTTCCCTCCTCTAAGAATGTCCACGTGGACAGAACATAGTGCATTTCCTTTACCACGATGGACACGATGGGCAACTTCCCATCATCCTCCCCATGTGATCAATAACACAAAACCGGAACGTTTCTTCCCTCCCGAAAGCATTCCCACAGCTCTGAATTTACGGGAGGGCTTCCTGCCAGTCCCCTCTGAGGACAGACCTGAGGACCAGACCAGGAAATGGCATTAGGCCCACGGGGGCTGAGTCGTCGGGGGCTGGAGAAGGTCGTTCCTGCACAGCGGGCAGCCTGGACCTCTGTCCCTGCGGAGACCGGGGGAGGCGAGCACGTGTTACGGTTGAAGGGACTTCGATGTGCGCTGTGAGCGGACAGGCCTCTTCTTTGATCCCAAGTGGGTCAACGCGGCAACCCCACACTGTGCTGAATGGCGAATGGCTGTTTCCAGACGTGAGTACCCAGGAAGTACCTCTGGAAGGAGCCAGAACCCCCCAAGTCAAGAAGCCAGTGTCAGAAACGCCTCACCTTTGCCCTTACGGTCCACATACCGACGGTACGAGCGTATCCTGGGGAGGAGGGTCTGCAGGCATTGCACGGTCAGGCTCACGGGTCCGCTTCCTCTAGCACTGGAAGATGACACGCGGACCCCAATAACTCGGGGGTCCCGGGGCACCCGTGCCTGTTGGGGAAGGCACCTGGCAGTCCTCGCTGTGTGCGGCTGACCACGCATCCCGGTAATGGCCAGACCCGGTACTCACAGGTCTCGGTGGTCACGGGGACGGTGACTCTCCGATTTTGGGCAAAAATCAACGCTCCCCAGCCCCGGTGGTGTGGCTCGAGAACGAGACAGACACATGGGTGACTGACACTCACGTTGGGAGAGAAGACCGAGCGCATCGCAGTCCAAACCGGCCGTTAAGATGTGGCCGCGGGAGCTCTGCACAAGGACAGAAACGCCGCGACCATCAGCCGACTCATCCCAGTCACCAACCAACACTGTCCTTCCTGCTAGAGCAGAGCGCTTGATCTGGGACCCACCAGTCCCTCCCCTGTACTGCCCCTACCC